>NC_142703.1:6851351-6934731 GCF_029339155.1 Prunus mume | reverse complement strand
AAATAATGATAATCGTATAAATCCTCAATTTAGTTTAAAAACATCCTGAACTTATAATTCTTCCACCTAGGGCAGTCTCTCATTTCCCAACCACCTTTAATACCGCAATTCCATATATGCCACAATCCAATAATAATCCATCAATTCCATCCTCGCAGTCTCGAAACATAAAGTTAATCGAGCCGCATTCTCATGTGTCTCGTGAGATAACATTTCAACTCGAGCCGCAATGCTCGTAAGTCCTAGAGACACTAAGTCCATCCGAGCAGATTCCTCGCAGCCTCGGGGACCATTAGTCACCGACCGCAATCCTCACACCACATGGTTCCAGCGTCCCCGAAACTCATGGGACATTATCATAAATAACAAACTGTCTCAAGGCAACTGGGTGTACCCTCGCGGTGGGTTTGAAAACCGTAACCTGTCATTTATATAAACTTTCAATAAATTAGTTCTAAACTAAACTGATAAATATATATATATATATATATACCAAAATCTGATAAAAACCAAAAGCTATAATTCTTCCTTTTCAACCACTGGATATATGTATCAAATACTTAGCTAGTTTGCTAGCCATATTGATCTCTGATTAGCATATCATTCCAATATTATATTTATAATCTTACAACACAACTAACCACATGAATATATAAGCAGGTGATAAATGAATAGATAATTAAATACTCATACTCTTCACATCTGAACACAATAAATAAATAACTTCCAATAATTCATAACCTTCCAATACCAAAATAATATCCAAAATTAACATAAAACACTATAATGTAATCTCATATTCCAAACATAAAAAAAACACTTAACATAATGGTCAATCCCGTAAAAGGTCGTTCTAGTACTTCCCGATAGATACACAAGCTCGGAAACTCTCGATCAACCTAGTGGTCAGACTTCCCAATTTGGGTTAGTCGGGCCCACGTGGGGTCCACGACCTCAAAATTCCACTCTAGAAGTTCTTGGAGGTTTGAATACAACTATGACACATATCATACGGCCGTATTGCTCATAATCGCACGATCGAACGGCATCGTAAATCTAACCTAGGCTGACGCTTCGAGTATCCGGACTCCTTTTACAATCCACAACCTATACGATCCTGGAATTACCTAGGTCAACATACATGAATTCGGATTCGATCCAACAGTCCAAACCTATCGAACCCGAAAATCGCACAATAAGTGAAATCCGTTCGACACACAAACGGTATCCAAATTAGAATCCGAGCATACCTCACACGCTCATGACAACTAGGAGATCGATTTGGGATAGAATGTAGCCCAACCACACTGTCCACGCGCAGCCACACGCACCGGTAGCGTGTGGGTGTCCAAAGCAATACCACTAACTGGAAAATCTCAAAATCAAGAGCCAAGCTTCCTACCCTAGGTTCTGGACATCAATTGGAGCCACTTTTGTTCTTAGACATACCCCGAAAAATGGTCGGAAGTGAAAGAATCGAGACTTGAACTACCCAGGCTCAAAATTAATGAATTGCTACCCAACCATTAGCTAGATCATGAAAAATAGGTGAGAAAGCATACCTACCGTGCATGAAACGGTGGCCGGAGGTGTCTAAACGAGCTCCATGAAATTGGTCAAAATTGTCCAAATCGCCTGTTTCTGCTGCTTCCGCACCACGACGGGCGGATTGAGGTCGTGATGTGAGACTGAAGGGGAGTGAGGTGGTTCGTTGGCACTGGTCTTGCTCAAATTGGTGGTCGGAGTGAGAGAAATCCTCTCAAGCTCGGCCGGTCGAGCCAAGTGAAGGAATTCGGTTTTAAAAACTCAACTCGAACATTTACGGTTATGCCACTGGCCTATTCTTGATCACCATTTCTTCGTTACAACTCCAATTCAAGCCCACTACGTGTCTACAAACTCATTTCAACATGCTCTACGTAACGGTCCAATCGGAATTTCCAAATTCCTTCCCGAACTTAAAATGACCGTTTTGCCCCTTTTTATATTAAATAATATCTTTAATTTTCAAAAACCTTAATTAATTCAAATCATTTTACTTTAATGTCTATTTCACTTATTTCCTCATTTAAATTTATTCTCTCTTACTTTAATTATTTTAACACACTTTTGGACCGGGATGTAACAATTCCACCAAAGTCTCCCTGGTCTAGAAGTCAATAGGTAGACCTATTAAAATATTCCGGGGTAATATTGTCTTTTGTTTGAATACTTTAATAATTAAATATTAATTTAGGATCAGGTTGTTACATTGGAAGTTATTTTAAAGAATGCATAAGCTAATAAAATTATATATAGAATCAAATCTGATTAAGCAAGATTTGATATCTTGGCTTTATGCAATTCTCTTGGAAACAGGAGAATAGGTCTGTATAAAGATAGGACATGCTGCTTTGTTTCAAAGACAGCTTTTAGACATTTTGGTTAAACATCTAAATTTCCGAACAAAAGCTGTTGTGCATATCTTTGAAATAAGTCATCAAGTGTTCCACGTTTACTTAGTGATTTATCAAATACTTTCATCATTCATATTACATTCATTTGCATGTTCGGTGACTCATACGATTGAGGGCACAAAGATCGTGTTGGTGGTTTGTCTCCTGCGAGCTTCAAGCAATTGTGACCAGTATTGCGTTCAACACAATAACTGTCTAAAGATTATCCCCTGATAGAAGTTGGGTTATGAAGAAGTCAGGAAACATTGTCTAGATTGCGCCTAGGATAAGTGTGTGAATATTTCTTGTAATTATCATTTTATAGTGGATTTGTTTTGGATTGAGGAGTCCCATCATTTTTTTACCACTTAAAATAATTCTGTGTGTTCCTTTACTTTATGCTCTGCACGTTTCAGGATTGATATGGCGATTGATAAGCCATATCAATTATGTTACAGAAGTTTATTTTTATTTTTTTATTATAATATTCAATTGGCCTACTCATGTGACAATCCGAACCTTAAATAATTTTTAAGTAATAATTTATTCAAACAAAAGACGAAAATACCCCGTGAATATTTTATTAGGTCTAAAGTTGACTTTTTGACCATGAGGAAATTTAGGAATTTTGATTGTACTGTTACATAGAGCACGTCGAAACGAGTTCGTAGACATGTAGTGGGCTCAAATCTGAGTTGTATTGAGAGACATACGATTAAAACTTATATATGTAGGGGCAAAATGGTCACTTTGCCAAACTAGATTTTTTTAAATTTCAGATTTCTCTCTCTCTCTCTCTCTCTCTCTCCCTCTCAAGAAACGCTCTCTTCCCCTTCTCCTTCTGACGGTTCCTGCAGGGCCTGAGTTTCTCTAGGCCGCTGCCGCCTCCACTACCGCCACCGGAGTTGGGACCGGTCCCAAATGACATGTGAGACTGCCATCCTTCCCCACCTCTTCTCTTACGCCAGCTGCCAGAGACACCGTCAGATTTCGCAAAAACCTGGCTAGTTTTGGAAGAAAAATTCCAGCCGCTTGTTCTCCCTCCTCCGACCACTATGTCCGACTAGTGAGGTATGGTTTCTCACCTACTTTTCGAGCTCTAGCTGATGGTTTGATAGGATTTGATTGATATTTAGTTTTGGTAACCCAATTTACAACCTAGGTTTTGGCCGATTTTCAAATTGAAATTCGGCCAATTGCCGTCCAAATTGGACGTTGCCGTAGTTGAATAAAGTGTTCCACTTGTCGAGTAGTAGTTGTAGGTGGAAGGGTGACCCTCGGTTTAGATTTTCCGGCCGTCGGTATCGCTTAGGACACCTACACGCTGCCGGAGCGTGGGAACTGTAGCGTAGGTACATTGTGTTCTAATGTGATCTCCTGGTTGTCACGAGCACATGGGTGTGCTTAAATTTCAATTCGGATATCGATTAAGCTTCTAACAGATTTCGCCTATTATGTGATTTCCAAGTTCAATATGTACGAACTATTGGATAGTCTTCAATTTAATATATGTTAGTCTAGGTATTCCTATGATCATGTAGCATTTCGCGGACTATGAATCGGAGTCCCGGATATTACAATTCAATAATTCAAAGTTTAATGAAACGATAATCCGTCCGATCGTATGATCGTGATCAATCTGACCATTTGATTAGGACGAAACTTGCTGGTAGGTTTAGAGGAGTATGTTGAACCTATAGGAACTCCCAGATTTGTGATCAGAGGTCATGGGTTGACCAAGTTTGAGCAGTTTGACCCTCAGTTGACCGTGAGTTTTTTAAGATAGTTTTACTCTTCAAGAAGTACTAGAATGATCATGTTAGGATTAGAAGATTGTTTAATATTAGCTTATAGAAATTCTTGGATATTACATTGTTAATTGATGTTATGGGGTTTTCTTTAAAGGTTATCACCTTTCATTAATTGATATTATTAGGGTTATAAATAAAGTTTACGAATTGGGCAGCATTGGGTGGTGTCCTGAAGTATATTGTTTTAATGGTGGCTTACGATATTATATGGAATGCATGTGAAAACAAGTGCCGATTTCTATTTAGATTAATGTCGGATCTTTAAGAAAGTTCATGCTTATGTGAATGTTCATTGGATTGTAATGGCATCATATTCATTGATTAAATTACTATGCAGTTTACTATGGATTTATATGGTTATGGAATGACTATGTATATATATATGTATGTAGATCGCTAAATTCTGCATATCTCTATTATCTTATCATTTGAAGCTGTATTATAGTAATTGAAGGCGAACCTAAAAGTTATTTTCGATATTGGGAGATTATGAATTATTGAAAATGATGATATAAGAGGAATTTCACAATATAGATCAGACTATGGTTTCAAACCCGCATTAGGAATACCCCCCCGTTGCCTTTGAATCGGATTTTTCATTTATGACATTGCTCCACGAGTCTGGGACCCCAACCGTGGTGCGAGGGAATGCGCCTAAGTCGACTAATAGTCCCCGAGGCCTGCGAGGAATGAGGCTCAGGTTGACTTGGTATCTCCTAGGCCTGCGAGGAATGCGGCTCGGTTAACTAGGTGTTTTCGAGGCCTGTGAGGATGGAATTGACGGATACATGGAATTGACGGAAAAATATCAGAATTGATGGATCAGGAATGGGGTAAGCCTAGGTGGAGAGAATTTAAGTTTTGTGATGCTTTTAAACTAAAATGGAGGATTTTATACAGTTCTACTATTATTTTCTTAAGTGACAAATTTATTTTGCAAGTGAAAGAGGAATATATATATATATATATATATTCTAATTAAGTTGTGATATATATATATATATATATTTATATATGAGCCTTACATGAGTTTCAAAGCAAGAATAAAAGTATCTTCGGAGCTTGTTGGTTTTATTTATATTTATATTTATATTTTTACTTTATTCTATATTTTTATCTTTATCTTTTATATCACGTTATATATATATATATATATAATTTCAGCTAATAACATATAAATTATATATAAATTGATTTATGAACTAGAGGAAATTCAATAAGTGATTTACATATGTTTTGAGTATGAACTATTTTGAGGATTGCGGATCAGCCCGACTAAACGTCCCCTGGGTCCTGCGAGGATTGTGGCTCGGGTAGACTCTGTGTTACCAATAATAATAAGCGCACCTAGGTGGAAGAGAAAAGTTATTTTTACAATGTTTTAAATTGGTGTGAAGATTTATGCAAATGTATGAATTGTTATATAAATATAAATAAATATGTTCGGTTTCTGTACATGTATAACAAGGGCGATATAAAAAGTTAAAAAACTGCGTGTGGCTTGATCCCTGGTTAAGAGTACGTAGGCAACCTAGCGTTACTAGGTGCAACCACAAGACCAAATGATTGAAAAGCTATTCAACTAAATGATTACGAAATATGATATTGTATTATGTTGTTCTAAAAGTTGGGATCACCTCAGTTTTAGCAAAACAATTTATTTATTTTAAAGAGACCTGATGTTATGAGAGGATTGCAAAGCACGTTTCGTGACAATGAGATTCTGAAATTGATCTGTTTATCACTTCAGTTTGCTGGTCATGAATGTTGTATATCTGCATCTTTGGACTTTGGTATGTGACATATATTTGATTGTATGGATTCTATGATTGTGCATACAGAATATTTGGGATTATAAAAATCATGTTTTATTTGTTATATTGAGGCCAGAGGCCATTTAAAATTATACAAATTTATAAATAAACCTAATCCTAAACATGTATTTATAAAAAAACCCAAACACTATTTAAACATAGAAATACACCCAAAATCAACCCTAAAGTCAACAATTGTATATTTTTTGGGTGTGTTTATAAATGGGTTTTGAGTGTGTGTAATGATGGGTTTTGGGTGTGTTTATAAAGTGTTTTGGGTGTTGGGTTTTTTTATAATTTCAGCTCCCATTTTGGGTGTTTTAGTGAAACTCCCTTAAAATTATGTCTGTGGCATGCTGAAGTTTGTGAATATTAGAATTGAGTTTTGGACAGGTGGAGATTTTGGGAAATGAACAAATTACAGGGGAGACTCTACCGAATTTTCAGCAGAAGTCAAACTTGACACAAATTTGGAATTTTGTAGAAGGGCAATTTGGTCATTTGTGCCCGGCACCCACCAGGTGTCGACACGACGTGGTTCTGGCTGAATTCCAAAGTTGAATTTGGGTCTGTTCCTGTCAACTCACCCCCCTGTAGGCATTTTTAGTCATCCTACAGGTAATTTCACTCATGTTATTGGTACCATTGTTCCCCCATAAGAGATGGATTAGAGATATAATCTTCGCAGTGCTACTATATAGTCCTTCACAATTTAGTTGTCCCTTTTGAACCTAGATCTTCCAATCTCTAATCAACTACATTGGGTTTCCATTCAACATGGTCTACTTCATCCCAATCAACCATTGGGGTGCTAATTTTGCTTATTCGTTGAACAATTCAAATCCTACCTCGAACCATCGCAATTACTATTTTCATTTCTTCTATAAACTTGTTGGGTGTAAAATAATGTGTCTTGTTGTCATGCTTAGCAGCTAATGCTTTCTCTTTCTTGCATGAAGAGCTTGCCTTCCCCCTAGTCAGTGGCTGACGTACAAAGGCACAAGGAGGTGCAATTACACCTCCCTTTGTCGAAAAATCCTTTGGAGAGGCCAGAAGACGCCCCTATGCTGGTGCCCACCATATTTTTGACTAAATGCCTCAAAGTGAGAGATAAACATAGAGATAGAGCCGTAAATATTTTGAAATGGAATTTAAGTTTTTCGGTTGTGGTTGGTTTCTTGTGAGTTTTTTTCCTCATATTTTGTAGACTCTACGCCCCACAAAGGCGAAGATCTCTTAGAGATAGAGGTGGCGACGTGTGCCTCATGAAGAAGAAGATGTTTGAGTGTGGGTGACCTAATAAACTCTACGCACTGTTTTGTCTATAGCCTCCTTTTATTTAAGGTTTTTTAGGTTTTAGACATAAAAAAAATTTCACTTTTGGAAAAAGCCAAAGCTTTTTCAAAAAGGACAAAAAAACCACTCAACTTTCAAATCAAAGACATGCAAATGTATTGGATTCCTTAGGAAATCTAAAAATAAATAAGGGCATTTTTGTCCATTTTTGCTTCTTTTAAAATTTTTCTCTCCCCTTTTGCTTTTTCCAAAATGTCCCTTTTATTTAAACAGTTTGTTTAGTGTTTGGTTGTACAAACACCTCTAAGCTGGGTTTTATGACAAAAAAATTTCCTATTGGCCAATACAATAGAAAGATTAGCCCATAAACAATACCTTTTAACCCATACCTATATTTTCCTTGCCTGCAGCATATAATATATATAATTAATAAATCACATATTATTTTATTTGCCATATTTAAATTCTAATTTTTGAAGATTTGTCGTATTCCTGTGTCATACCGTATCGTATTTATGTATCCGTGCAACATAGGTTTCAAAGAATTTATATGGGGTTTTGGATTACCCATTGTTTGGAGCTTTTAACATTTTAAATGTTGCCCCTTCATCGAAAAATTTATGGGTCAGCCAATGCCCATAGTATGGGATGTATTCAGGATATGAGTCTCATGTGGCTTCCAGTCCTTACACCCGCCAATAGACGATTTCTCGCCTAACACTCACATTCATCAATCGTTGAGCCTTGCTTCTATTATGATTAGTGACCTACCAATTCTTGCCAACCCATCAATTGATGGCAACAAGGGGAAATGGGGCATGTCCATGGGTGCCGGGGCTAGGTCTTGGACGGGGTTGGCATAGCATTCCTCACGTGCTTTCCCTTCTTTTGCCCATTGGGAGCTGCTTCTGTGTTTCATTTACTTCGGACGAAAGGATGTTGTGTTTTTGCATCTTCGCCATTACTATTGTAACACCACGATTTGGGTTAAAAGCTCAGCTTCAACAGTGGTTTGGAGTGTTGTCGGATCTCTGATCAGTGTGCGCGGGGGCATTGTTGGGCTCGACTTGCCAGTGATCCCTCTGTCGGTAGCAACAATGGCACTGAGGCAGTTTCCATCTTGATTGGGTAAATATTATTGATCGATTAGTATCGCTTCCCCTAGAAGGCATCAAACTATTGATGCTCAATAAAGGTTAGACACTTCTGGACCCAACTTAGTGATGATGTTACCTTCGGCCTCGTGTGATCTTTGGCAGAGCGATTGACCAGCAAGACAAAGAAATTAGAATAAGTATGAGTGAATAGTGATCTGGACATAGTAATGGCAAAGTTGCCGAATGTCACAGTTACCTCCGTTTTGGGCCTTGTGCTCCTTTTTATAGGCTTTGGGAGGTGTGCATCTTGAATGGAATTTCGATGTGGGACTCTAGACATTGTTTGAGGAGGTACCAAGTGTACTTTTGAGAAATACTTGACAAAATGAGTCAGTTGCCAAGATCGGCAATCCTGGGTGTCGTGGTCTCCCTCTGCAGATGGTGCCCGTGGGATGCAATCGACTGTCGGTTTTTAGTAGTCATCCTTGTGGGTCCCTTTTTCCTGGTCATCCTTGTGGGTCCCATTTTCCACATGTCTTCGGATTGTTTGGTCAGATATGGTGTAAACACCTACGGCTTAAGTACCTTCAATTTTAATACCATCTAGAATGGTTACTAAAAGAAAATAGAAAATAGAGGGAAAAGAAAAAGAATCGTTACTGCTCTCTCATTGTGTGTGTGTGTGTTTTTTTTTTAATAAAAAGAATTATGTGTATCCAACTCACCACAAATATATACCGTCCGCCTATTTGGGTTAGTCAAATTTTTTTCTTCTAAGTAAAGATAATTACCACTAAATCAAAAGTTAATTAGTTAGAATAATTTGATTCTTATAAATCTATTTCCGAATGAAAAGAAAGTTAGGCCTATTACCATAAAGAAAGAAGGATTGGATCGAATCTTTACAAAGAAAGAAAATTAGTGTTGTCGCCACTTAATAATCTTTTTCCCACATTAGAGAGTAAAATTGAGTACGAGAATATATCACTTTTAAAAAGACCCAGATTCCATGCAATTTCGGCTGTGTTGTGTTGTGGTTCACATTGGGACGTCCATGAGAGTTGAGAAGAATGTCTGCCCTTCTCCCTAACTAATGTGACTTATTTGGTGTGTGTGTGTGTATGTGACTTAATCCATTTATAAAGTGCAACATTTTTCTTCATTTAAGAAAAAAATACGTGTAACATTTTCATCCCTTTTGTTCAATAAGCGAGATACGTATATGCTTGCATATACCATAATTTCTCCCTAAACGTTTCTTCCTAGTTATATTCTATTTACGCTCTTCCATTAATTTATAAGAATGACTAGAATCTCGTCTCATGGCATCTAAATTCGAGTTTCCCTTCTTATAAATTAAATTAATTTAGAGAAATTTAGATTATCACTTGTATTAAAAAAATTATTTACAAATTTAACTATTTTGTAAATTATATGCATGTATTAGACTTTTGTGGGCACTTTGACATGTGGCTCAAGGATGTGAACTGTATTAGTGTGAGTTGTGTATGTATACGTATGTAACATATACGTAATAGATGTCACTACACAAAATTTGTTACTTTATTTTTGTTAATCATTATATATTATACATTATTAGGGTTCAAATTTGTCTTCTCTGGGAATGAGGGGCACCAAAAGGTCACCTCCTTCGTTCCCTCTACTCTACGCACATACATAGATACTACGGATTACAAGTAATTAAAGATGTTTATGTTATGTTCCTATTTAGATCGGTGCATTAGATACTAAGTTATATCAGATTTGATAGGAGTTTAAATTACGTTATACCTTGAGGCACAAAGCTTTGTGAAATAAGGAAAGTTTTGAAGCCAATTAAAGAGGTCTTATTTATTTTCTTTTGCGTGAACCGTTGCTTGATGAGTAGAGACGACTTGACCCAGTGTTATATAAGTGTAAGACCCTGCTCTCATCAGATACGTTTCAAGTTGTGTGAAATATCATGAACACTTATATGGAAATCTCATAGCTTACACACTGATGGAGTCATATACATGTCCGAAGTGGTTCTAACACCCCAAGATACCAAGATCTAGCACCACCAATATGTTTACATATCCACACACAAGTATATAGAGAGCTTCAGTTGAAGGTAGAACGAGTTACCTTATATAAATATATATAATATATTTTTAGCAAGCAAGTACAAGAACTAGTTACCCACTAATACTATAATTAACGAAGTGTATACTCCAATTCTAGGACATACTTGACGAGCTTGTTGAGGTCCTCGTCCATAGAAATGAAGCCTTCGTGGTTGCCATCTGCATACATTATAGTAAGCGAAGCTCTAAAAGAAGGCCATTTCAAGCCTAATTCCTTGAAGACTGCGATCAGATCATCTTTGAAATAAACCGTGTTAGGGGCACGACACGCCTCATGAGCCTTTGGATGTCTTTTTGTTTCTTCGGCCGTTCCATATCTATAAAAGCGTTGATTTTTTTTTTTCAGGGTTTGCTTATATTCCTCGTCGGCTGATCATGAAGCTGAGGAATTTTTTGGAGGATACACTGATGGCGCATTTCGTCGGGTTTAGTCTCATTCTGTAATTTTTCAAAATGTCGAACATGAGGGATAAATTGTAGAGGTGTTGATCGGTAGTCAGACTTTTTACCAACATGACGTCAACATAGACTTCCATGGTGTTGCCAATATGCTTCACGAAGATTCGGTTGACTAGCCATTGATATGTTGCTCATGCGTTCTTTAGGCCGAATAACATAATGTTGTAGCAATACAAGCCTTTATATGTTATAAATGCTATATGTTCACTACCATCTGGGTACATGAATATCTGGTTGAAGCTTGAGTAGGCATCCATAAAGCTGACTAATTCATGACCAGCAATGGTATTAACGAGTTGATCAATCTGTGGCAACTGGATGCTGTCCTTCAGGCAAGCCTTGTTGAGATCTATATAGTCTTGACACATGAGCCATCTGCCTTTTGCCTATCGAATCATCATCGGATTTGCCAACCATACCGGGTAGATAGCCTCTCGGATGAAGCCGACGGAGCAAAGCCTATCGACTTCGATCTTGATGGCTTCGTACCGTTCAGCATCATACGATCTTCGCTTCTAGCATATGGGTATGTAAGCAGGGGAAGTACTGAGCTTATGACAAATGACATTAGGAGAGATGCCCGGTATGTCATCATTCGACCAGACGAACACTTCAAAACGATGGTGCAAGAATTGGATGAATTCAAATCGAGGGTTTGCTGTCAATGTAGTGTCAATATTTACATATCGGTTGGGATGATGCTCATGCAAAACCACTGTTTCCAAGTCTTCAACTAGTTGGGCCTGCGGCATAAAGTTTCATCTAATAGATCATTTGGCGGTTCATTGTCGTTCAGCACAATTGCAATGATGAGTGCTTCCATGGGGGCCTTGGGTGCCGTTGACTTAAGTGTCCTTGCATAGCAAGTTCGTGCACTGGGCTGATCTCCCCTGATAACTCCCGTGCAGTAGTAGGTCGAGAATTTCATGAGCAACATATGAGGGGAAACATGCGACTTGATTCCAACGAGTGTCATTCGACCAATAATAATGTTATATGTCGTTGGGCAATCTAAAATGAAAAACTAATCATACACCATGGTTTTTTGTGGGGCCATGCCAAGGTTATGGGCAACCTGACATTGCTGCCTAGCTGGACTTGGTCTCTTGAAAAGCTATTGATGTGCTTGTCCTCAATCCCAAGTTCTCCGAATGCATTGGCGAAAATGATGTTGATCAAGCTGCTCATATCGACTAGGATTCATCCTACATCGAAATTGGCAATTTCGACTCAGATGATCATGGGATCGTCATGCAGAAAGAGGACCCCTTCTTTTTCATCCTCATAAAATGTAATGGGTTCCCATTGGATCTTTAGCACCTTCCGGCGTCGATTGCTTTCAATGCAGAAGACTTGAGGATACTGAGCTACTCGGGCATAATATTTCATAGACCGGTTGGATGCCTCTACTTGGGCGGGCCGCTGCTGATGGTGTTAATCATATTGATCTGTCGATGAGTGCCTGGGCAGGTATCTATTGTGGCCTTGCGATATATAGATCTAGGCTGCGTTCCCAGATTAGGTGTTCGATAATCTTTCTTACTAATACACTGGGTATCATGGTCATGCAGTGTGTGGTATTGGAAAAATTTGCTTGTATTCTTGTTATCCTGCCGATTAGGTTTTCAATTGACTAGTTTAGGAATGATCTCTTGCTCGTTCATGAGGATGGCCCCGTATGAAGTGTGAAGCAAGGTAAAGACTTCCTACTACCCTAAATCATGGTCAGGCATGGGTCCTCAGAAAGGGTTGTGGTTATATTTTCCTTTCTTCTTCTTGTAGCCTTCCTATCGAGGTTAAAAGTTGTCCTTACTCTTATAGCTGCCAAATTTAACTGTGGCTGTATATAGAAGTTTCAGCTAAGAACTTCCGTTGCTTTGACCCTCATTGCCGAGCCGAATGACCAGTTTTTGAATTCAAGTATTCAGCCTTCGCGTGGATGGCGATCTTTTTCATTAAGTCGTCATAGGTATGTCAATTACTACTATGCGCCATATACCTTAAGTGGGATGACTGAAGGCTACTCTTAAAGGCACCGAAGGCTACTCTTAAAGGGCTTGAAGGTCATTTTTAAAGGCGCCGAAGGATACCCTCATCGCTGAGACCCTTGTATCATAATGCCAACTTGAATGTGTGCAAGTGGGTCCAAGGGTCCTTGACCGTCATGTAGAACAATATGCATAGAGTCTACACATCTTTGTCCTTGACCCAGTCGAGGCTTATTGCATGCGGGTTCTTGAGAGCTTATTCTATCATCTTCCATTTTTTGCACCTTCTGTAGAAAAAGATGGATAACATGGTCTCGGCTAGGTAGCTCCTCTTGTAGATAGTTTGCCGATCGGCGTGGTGACCTTCCAGAATGGATTTAAGAGTGACGTGACGCTTCCCTTGTTGTTTCCGTCTGTTTGGTGTAGCCAAACGGTTAGCAGTTTCTGGAATCTCAAATGGGATGTATTTAGGATCTGAGTCTCATGTGGCTTCTAGTCCTTCCACCCGCCAAATAGATGATTTCTCGCCTAACACCTACATTCGTGAATCATTGAGTCGTTCTTCGATTCTGATCTGTAACGTACCCCTTCTTGCCTATCCATCAATCAATGGCAATAGTCAGAATAAACTTCCTAGGGAGATGTGGCCTGTCCTTGGGTGCCGGGATGACTATAGGCACTTGGACAGGGCTGGCATAACCTTCGTTGCGCCCTTTCCCTATACTTTTGCCGATTAGGAGTGCACAAGCTCTGGAAAGACTTTTCGGTCCGAATGTTCTAAGTTTGCTGTTGATTGAGCTGCTTTTATGTTTCATCTATTTTGGACGAAAGGAAGTTGTTGTGCCCCTGCATCTTTGCCATGTCTTGCCCTAACGTTGCAATCTGGGCTAAAAGCTCAACTTCGGCAATGGTTTGGAGTGTTGCCAGATCTCCAATCGGTGTGCACGGTGGCATTGTTGGGCTCGCTCCGCTCTGCTTTCTGAACCGTGATCCCTCTATCAGTAGGAACAATGGGACTGAGGCAATTCCCATCTTCATAGGGTAAAGATTGTGGATCAATTAATATTGCTTCTCACAAACAGCTCCAAACTGTTAATGCTCAACAATAGTCTGACACTTTATGGGCCCAACTTAGTGATGATGTTACCTTCGGCCTCACGTGATCTTCAGCAGAGTGGTTGACCTGCATGATGAAGAACGCTCGGTAAGCCTTTCAGCACTAGTGTGGTACTGGCCAAAGGCTCTATGATGCTTAAATTAGAATAAGTACGAGTGAATAGTGATCTGGACAAAGTAATAGCAAAATTGTTGAATGTCGCAGTTACCTCCTTTATAGGACTTCTGCCCTTTTTTATAGACTTTGGGAGGTGTGCATCTTGAGTGAAATTTCGATGTGGGACTCTGGACATTGTGTGAGGAGATGCCAAGTGTACCTGTGAGAAATACTTGACTAAATGAGTCTTGGCTCCCCTTATCAATGGTGCTTCGTGGGATGCAATCCACTGTCGGTTTTTAGCGAGTCATCCTTGTGGGTCCTTTTTTCCAAGTGTTGTCTTCTGATTGGTTGGTCAGATATGGTGTAAACACCTACAACTTATGTACCTTCAATTTTAATACCTTCTAGAATGGTTACTAAAAGAAAATAAGAATAGGAAAATAATCATAATAATAATAATAATTGTTGCTGCTCTCTCTCGACATTGTTGATTAAGGGTGAGAGATGTTTAGATTTAGACAAATGGCTGAACTATGTGTGGAGGCAAAATAATTAGGATAATTGTGTTTTTTAAATAAAAGAATTATGTGTATCCAACTCACCACAAATATATTTGGGTTTATAAAAAAATTTCTAATTAAGTGAAGATAATTACCACTAAATTAAAAGTTAATTAGCTAGAATAATGTGATTCTTATAAATCTATTTCCGAATGAAAGGAAAGTTAGGCCTATTATCATGAAGAAAGAAGGATTGGATCGAATCTTTACAAAGAAAGAAAATTAGTGTTGTCGCCACTTAATCTCTTTCCGTTAGAGAGTAAAATTGAGTACGAGAATATATCACTTTTAAAAAGACCCAGATTCCATGCAATTTCGGCTGTGTTGTGTAGGTGGCAGACGGCATATTTTGGCATGTGGATGTGGTACACATTGGGACGTCCATGAGAGTTGCAAAGAACGTCTGCCTTTCTCCCTAACTAATGTGACTTGGTATTTGATGTGTGTGTATGTGACTTAATCCATTTATAAAGTGCAACATTTTCTTCATTCAAGAAAAAAATACTAGTAACATTTTTCATCCAATTTGTTCAATAAGCGAGATATGTATATGCTTGCAGATACCAAAATTTCTCCCTGAACTTTTATTCCTAGCTATATTCTATTTACGCTCTTCCATTAATTTATAAGAATGACTAGAATCTCATCTCATTGCATCTAAGTTCGAATTCCTCTTCTTATAAATTAAATTAATTTAGAGTAATTTAACTATCGCTTGTATTAAAAAAAATTTACAAACTTAACTATTTTGTAAATTATATGCATGTATTAGACTTTTGTGGGCACTTTGACATGTGGCTCAAGGATATGATTATCCTCACGAATATTTCGTTGTTTTATTAAAAAAATTGTATTCATTTTGTTGTGCTATGTTTTAAGAGATTGTACGTAATGTATAATGTAAATGCTCATCACCAAACGAAACAGTTCTATGGAGTGTGACTTGTGTATGTATACGTATGTAACATATACGTAATAGATGTCACTACACAAAATTTGTTACTTTATTTTTGTTAATCATTATATATTATACATTCTAAGGGTTCAAATTTGTCTTTTCTGGGAATGAGGGCACCAAAAGGTCACCTCCTTCGTTCCCTCTACTCTACGCACATACATAGATACTACGGATTACAAGTAATTAAAGACATTTATGTTATATTTCTATTTAGATCGGTGCACTAGATATTAAGTTATATCAGAGTTGATAGGAGTTTAAATTAGGTTACACTTTGATGTCCAAAACTTTGTGAAATAAAGAAAGACTTGAAGCCAATTAAAAACGTCCCGTTTATTTCCTTTTGCATGAACCATTGCTTGATGGGCTTGGAGTGTTAGTCAAGTCGGCCCTCGGTGATGAGTAGAGATGACTTGACATAGCCCTATATAAGCTTACGACCCTGCTCTCGTTAGATACATTTTCTAACCCTAATCTCATCATAAAAAGATAGCTGAAACAGTTTTTGAGAGAGCAAAAGTTTTGAGCCGTTGTTTTGCTAGTGTTGTTGCTGTTGAGGATGGAATGAGTTCTGAGATAGTGTATTCAAGGATGATAATGACAGGTATGCCTTCTATGTATTTCAAGTTGTGTGAAAGATCATGAACACTTTATATGGAAATCTCACAACTTACACACCGATGAAGTCATATACATGTCTGAAGTGTTCTAATACCCCAAGATACCAAGATCTAGCTCCACCAATATGTTTACATATCCAGACACAAGTATATAGAGAGCTTCATTTGAAGGTAGAACTAGTTACCTTATATAAATATATATAATATATCTATAGCAAGCACGTACAAGAACTACAAGAACTAGTTACCCACTAATACTATAATTACCTTATATATATATAAATAAATATAAATATATATATCTATAGCAAGCACGTACAAGAACTAGTTACCCACTAATACTATAATTAACGGGGTGTAAACCCCAATTCTAGGACATACTTGGCGAGCCTGTTGAGGTCCTTGTCTATAGAAATGAAACCATCGCGGTCGCTATCTGCATACATTAGAGCAAGCGAAGCTCTAATAGAAGGCAATCTCGAGCCTAATTCCTTGAAGACTGCGATCAGATCATCTTTGGAAAGTCGACCATCTCTATTCTTGTCGTGACATTTGAAGAGTTCTATTATCTGATCGTTCGTGTAGAAACTCTTATAGAAAACCATCTTCTTCTAATTTATTAACTGCAAAACTTCAAGGATAAGGAATTAACTAGGGCTTGAATGACTTGCACTATGAATTCAATCCCATTTATATAGGGCTTGAATGACTTGCACTGTGAATGCAATACATATATATATATATATATATATATATATATATATATGGACCAGATTTTTGCGTGCAAATAAAGCATGGAATATTGTTATGGACAGCGATCGAAAGGAATAATTCAACTTTTCCGTTTGTGTTTTTATTCTTTCTATAATTCAACTTTTCCGCAGGGCACATGGTTTGTCCTTATTAGAAGAATCAAACCGAACACTATTGGGAACAATTATATGGTAATTTATCCTTCTTCTTTTTATAAAAAAAAAAATTGAGATTTGGCCTATGACTATTGGGACAAGCACCCCACTGTAGGAGAAATTTTTGTAGGTACCCGGTACACCAGCTGGCTGGTGTATCCACCAATAGAAAAAAGACACGTGTAATAATTTATTTTTAGCTTCAAAATTGCAGTAACTTTTAACTCCGTTGGCTTTTTAACTCCATTAGTCTTTTACCGCAATCAAGAATCTTTTAATTTTGAGTGCTACTAAACGAACCTTAAAATTAACTGAGTACACCTTATGATCTAAGTACACCTTAATATTTAAATCAAAATGTAAAATTAACTAAGTACACCCTATTTAACTACCAAAAATTCTCATGGTACACCCTAATACACTCTATCACACAACACTCTAATACCAATCTAGGTTTCTCTTTTTACATGAATTTGTGCCTCTATTCAAATTTTGGGCTTGCATCAAAATCTTTTATTTCGTAAGCTGTTGTGGAAATAGATTTGTTAGCTCATTCAATTCGAAGTTTGATTCTTGTAAATAGGGTTTAGGATTGAACTTGTTGCCCTCTAAACCCTATTCTTGTAAATCCTTGTGATTTTCTTTATTTATTTCTTATTTTTTGGATTGAACTTGTTGCCCTCCAAACCATCCCATCCTCCTCAAAATCCCATCCAAATAGAGAAAACCCACCTCCAAAATCTCAAAATCCTGAAATTGAAACCAACCCATCTCCACCAGATCCATACAAATGGCGAAGGACACAATTTGCCCCTAGATCATGTAATTAATGGCTTCCTTTTGGCCATTGTAATTGGTTTCCTAAATTACAGTCAGCACATTCACCCAAAGCTCATCTTAGTCCTTCATTGCTTATATATAGAAATCCAACTAATCATTGTAGCAACCCTCGCTTGGAGCCATTTGGGTTTAGATCTCAAGTCCCATTTCAACGAGGCATACCTCTCCACTTCTTTGCAAAACTTCTAGGGCAGAAGATGGAACCTCGTCGTCACCTATATCTTACGCCCATCCATATATAAACTCAAAAGGCCAGGAGAAGAGGGATGTTAATTTTTAAGAAGGGTAGTGAGGGTACATACATTGGGTTAAAGTGATGAGTAAAAATGTTCCCTTGATTAGGGTTGAATATGGTCATTAGTATGGTGTACTTATTAAATTTATATTTGTTTTTATATTTGTTTCACAATTCAATATATCCACTTTGGTCATTTTATATTAGGGTAAATTAGTAATTCAATAAATAGTTTGGTAGTAAGGTGTACTCGGTTAATTTTAGGGTTGGTTTAGCAACACTCTTAATTTTTTATTTATCAATTTTTCAAACAAAACCCTAAAAATACAACTTTTATCTGACAATAACCCTTTTGCCGTCAGATACACAAGCTTACTGTACGTTTTCAGCTACTCAATCCATGGACAAAGAAAAAGGTGATGACCTGCACCCTACTCCCACATGCCTTTACTTTTTTAGTTTTCAGGACTGTTTCATTTTATTTTTTTGTCTGAAAATACTTTGTTGGAAAGCACGAAAAGGCAAAGGCAACAACAAATAGAAAACAGGGAAGGTGGTACAAGTAAATCACAAGGAGGCCATCGATACCTCCCAAGAGAGAAAAGGAAATACAAACAGAAAGTTAACTACTAGGGCATGAGTTTTGGTTTCACTGGATTAATTTTTTTTTTTGTGGTTTTTTTTTTTTTTTGGTTTGGTTTCATTGGTTTCATCGGATTATTAAATTGTGGTTTGAGTTACTTTTGAGTCAACATGTAGTATACATATATATTTTTATGTTGGCTTTGCTCCAGGTTACTTTTGAGTTACTGTTTCATGAGTGTTGGCTCATTGGATTATTATATTGGCTTTGCTCCAGGTTCTTTGAACATTGGGGGTTGCCTCCCCAAACATCATATGCATTGGCTTTGCTCCAGCATCGTTTTTTAATTTTTTGTTCTTTTTTTCTAGTATAAGTGTTTCTTTACATTTTAAATTACTATTACAACATATTTGTACAGTAGACAAAAAAAGTCATGTATCAGTGGTTTGTGCAGCTTTGTTTGGATAAATATTTTCTTTCTTTTTACTGCTTCCTATAGTTATTATCATTAATATGTTATATTACCTTCTAATCTACTCAATTTATTGATTTTTTAAAATTTATTTTTGCATTATATGCTACGAAAATTATTTCTTCCTATAGTTATTCATTATCATCTCACAAAAATTATTTCTTTTGTTGAATGATGTAGTGATTGATCTCGGAAGTAATGAAGAAAACACCAAAAGCAATGATCAAGGAAAAAATCCAACATTTGGGAATCTTGAAGAATATTTCGATGAAAATTTGTATGGGAAGATTGTGTACAACAAGCAAGAAGCTTATGATCTCTATAATGAATATGGTGCAAGCATTGGCCTTAGCATTCGAAGAAAATAAAAAAGATATGACAAATATGGAGTTGTGAGACAACTTAATTTTGTGTGTTCAAAAGAAGGTTTTAGAGAAGATAGTGACCCTTGTAAAGAGAAATCAATTGATAGACTAGAGACCAGAACAGGGTGCAAAGCCAAAATTCAATTTTCATTGGAAGGTGATGTGTGGAAAGTTTCTACCTTTCATCCTGATCACAATCATAAGCTTGCAAGACCAGATGAAAGACAATTTTTGCGATCAAATCGTAAAATTTCATAATCTCATAAGGGTGTGATTAAAACCATGGTGAGTGTAGGTATAAGAACTTCAAATACATACTTCGTATTTAGCAGAAGAAGTATGCGGATCTCAAAATGTTGGATTTACAAAGACAGATTGCTACAATTTTGTCAGTAGGGAAAAAATGAATCTACTTGAAGCAGGCGATGCTCAAAGTTTGATCAATCTTTTCGAGCACAAGCAAGTTGAAGATCCAATGTTCTTTTACACAGTGCAAGTAGATCAAGAAAACCGAATGACAAACTTTTTTTGGAGGGATGGAAGGTCCAGACTTGATTATGAATGCTTTGGGGACGTGATTGTATTTGATACAACATATTGAACCAACAGGTACAACATGATTTGTGATCAATTTCAGGCAATGGCAAATGCCATCTCCACAGTTTTTCTTGGGACATGTCATCGTTTATGCACATGGCACATATCAAGAAATGCAACACTGAAGTTGGCAAGTTACTATGCCATTCCATAGTTTAAGAAGTTATTCAACAAATGTCTTGAAGGAAATAAGACAGAGTCTGAATTTAAGTGTACTTGGAATGAAATGGTTTCAAACTTTGACCTTGCAGATAACACATGGCTTATTAAGACCTTATATCAACTTCGTGAAAAGTGGTGTCCAGTGTTTAGCCTAGATACTTTCACTGCCAGGATCAAAGCTTCTCAAAAAAGTGAGAGTATGAATAATATTTTTCATCATATGTGTACTAGAACAATGAGGCTTACTGAATTTGTGCATTATTATGATAAACAAACAAATGGTATGAGGTCACTAGAGTTGGAAAAAACTTTTTGATGCAATCAGGGATTACCTTCCAGAGCTGCCAAAAAAAGTGGTCTTCTGCTTCATGCTGCTAATGTCTACACGAGAAATTTTTTTAAATTATTTGAGACTGATGAGGTTATTGATAGTTGGTAAGAATGCGTCAAATCTGGAAGTGATGGAACACTCCAAACTTTTGAGCTTAATGAGGAGGGTCGCAAAAGAGTGCATGTTGTCCATTTAACTCTTTAAATTTCAATGTCTTATGCAGTTGCAAGACGTTTGAATCCATGGGTTTACTATGTCGTCATGCTCTAAGGGTGTTGAATGTAAAAGAGGTTACTGAGATACCATCTCAGTACATATTGAAGCGGTGGACAAAAGAAGCAAAGAAAGGACAGGATGCAAATGAGCATGGAGAATCTTTACAGGTAAGTGATAAATCATCAGTGACTTTTCGTCGGAATAGTTTGATGCAAAAGGCTTATGATATATTGAGTAAGGGAGCGGAGACAAATAACACTCATAGAATTACAATGCAAAAATTGAAAGTGGAAGAATTGATTGAAAAATATATGCTGAAGTCTAAATTAGTTGGAACTTCTAATGAAGAAAGCAATGGAGTTCTGAATGATAATACTCTTGTGGACATTAATCGAGTTAACGGTTCGTATGATGAGACACCAATGTTAGATCCCTCATGTGTAAGGCCAAAAGGGATAAGTAACGCCATATTAAAGCCGAGTTTTGAGAAACGAAAGAAGAAGACATCACTCTCAAGTAAGATTTTTTTATTATTGGTTACTATTCCATCAATCTCTTCTAATTTATTATTATTTATTAGCTATAAGAATAACTGTTTATTATTTGCTTATGTAGAAAAAATTAAACAACCAAGAAAAGGAGGTTCTTCACAAACCTCACTTCACGCACCCAATTATTTAAGTATGACTTTGCCAACAACGAATGGTTGTTTTCCTCCATCTAATCAGGTAATCTAATTTGTAAGTTTAAGACTTATTTCAATTCTTTATTTAATTGTGTAATTGTCTTTTCTTTCAGGATTCCAATTTTAGTTGGTCATTTAGTCAACCAAATGTTTCCTTCACCAATATGCTTCATGATCAAAATTATTTGGCACATTTGAATCAAGATTTCTTTTCCACTGGTTTTGAACGACCTCAGGATCCAAAGGAGTAATGCATATTGACAGAATGTTGGTTGGGTACTTCAAGGGAGAGGCTTTTTTGTTATCCAATGTCATTAGAACTTTGAAATGGTGTATCAGATCATGTGAGACTTGTGTTTATTTTATTTTATGTGAGACTATGTGAGAGTTGAAAATGGTTGTATTTCATTTTGTTTGGAGGATGCAAAATTTTCTCAACTAAATTTTCAAAGAAAGATCTGTAAGATTATATTATAATTCCAGATATTATTATATGTCAAGTGTGTTTGTTTTTTATAGATGAGGCCATGCACTCGAAATTGTATGAATCATAAGAGTTTTCAATGAAAATTCTATTAGTGTTATGCACAAGACTCTACATTACAAATATGACGAATCCGTACACACATACATCATAAACTAGTACTTTTCCCTTCAACATCAACACCATAAACTAGATATTCGTCTGCATAGTTGGCAAGAAAGTCCAATATTTCCTCATCAAGATACACATCACTGAACTTCTACCATCCATCTGTAACAATTGCATATTTGCCTTCCTGCAGAATAAAGTAAATGCACATTAAGGCCAACATGTAAAAGCCCAGGAAGTGAGGCAGTTGAAAATGCTCAATGAGAAAATTAAGATCAACAAAATCACTTTAATAATGATTAGATATTGATAGTTCTAATTCTTAACATATGCAGTTGTCTCAAAAAATTGTTAGTCTATTCATATCACAAATCACAAAGAAGCCATATAAAATGATCTTAACATTTGCAATTGTCTCATAATACCGGGAAGCTTATATTTTTGCACAAGTTAGCATTTATTTGATGGCAGCCCTTCGAAGCATACTGATGCTAAGTTTCGTTTCTTTTTAAAAAAATCCACACTCATTTCCAGCCACTTAGTAAACGTAAATTGTATTTGCACCTGAGCCAGTTGCATTTGATTGAAACTGAGAGTGAACAATCCAAAGAAGCACTTTGAATACATTATTAAAGGGATAATTACTAGAAGACTACTTCCAATCATTTGAATAAAAAATTGAATGAAAAATTCGAACACAGCAATGGAATCTACAAGAACAAGAAAGGAACCATAGACTCACCAGGATAGGCATGCAGAGCTTCAATGGCTGCAACTCTGCTCAAATCAACAAGAGCAGACCCATTCTCCTTTGAATCCGAAAGGGTAGACCCAACAATTTGTCACTTTCCCCTGAAACCAAATCAACATAACAAGTACAAAAAATCAACAAAATGCAAAAACACAACTGGGCTAAATACACACACATATAAGAAGATGAGAAGACCAACAACCATACCACTATTGGAGCAAACCCCAAAGAATCCAAAACCAGTGCTCTCTCCAATCCCAAACCCAACATCTCCAAGCACACCCAAAACCCCATCAACTCCTCACCCAACCCTCACTCTCTCCCCAACTTCTAACCAAACCCACCTCCTCAACTTCCTCCAAACCCATATGAAAAACCCACCATTTCGACCCCAATCTTCCTCAATTCTCTCTTTTGTTCAGATTATGCTTTGGATTTTAACAAGGGGGAGTTTGATAAATTGGAGAACAAAAAGAGAATTGCGAAATAAAAATGGGTCGAGACATGTTGTACCTATTGGAGAGACAGAGTTAAATTGGCTTTCTGCAGAAAATCAAATCATGTTGTACCCGTAGATTCTGCAGAAAACCAAATCAATAGATGATTTGTGTTCCTGTTAGAGAGACATATGCAGAAAACCAATTTCGACCCATATGCAGAAAATGATTTGTACAATTTCGACCCATATGCAGAAAAAGCCGAATGGAAAGACAGAGTTAAAAGGATGACGGAGTTAAAAAGCTAACGGAGTTAAAAGTTACTGCAATTTTAAGGCTAAAAATATATTATTACACGTGTCTTATTTCAGAAGGAATAATTCAACTTTTTCCGTTTGTGTTTTTATTCTTTCTATAATTCAACTTTTCCGTAGGGCACATGGTTTGTCCTTATTATAAGAATCAAACCGAAGACTATTGGGAACAATAATATAGTAATTTATCCTTCTTTTTAAAAAAAAAAAAAAATTGAGATTAATTATGTGAGATTTGGTCTATGACTATCGAGGAAGCACCCCATTGTAGACAGATGCCATATGGATAACACAGCGGATATCAAACTCGACAGGAGAGCAACTCCACCCATTTGCCCTTAGCCATGGCAGGGGAGCTAAAAGGTAGCTACTATTCACGTGAATAGTGGTTGCCCTTGCAAATCAGAATTTTGTGTTTCACATGTCTTTGCTAAAAGCATTACTATTATTTTTGTTTTATTCACAACTTTTTTTACCTCAATAATTAATTTGGATAATATTTTCGGATAAGATTTACGGGTTTCTACGTGTCAAGACTATTCATAATCGGATAAAATTTCGGGATAAGATTTTTGGGTTCAAATTTCGGATGAATTTCAAAATTCAAATTTCAGATAAATTTTTGGGTTCAAATTTCGATGAATTTCAAAATTCAAATTTCGGATGAATTTCAAAATTCAAATTTCAGATAAATTTGGGTTCAAATTTCGGATGAATTTCAAATTTCAGATAAGATTTTCATCCAATCAAATCAAGCCACGTGGCATCTCTATCTTGCCAAATTTTTCTATAAAACCAGAGGCTCACCTCATACCTCTCACACCACATCTTTCAATATTTTCATTTCTTAGAGTTTAGAATTCATACTCCATTCATTCTCAATGGAAGAATATAGGAGATGCTTGGAAAGGCAAGAGAGAGAAAGAAAGGAGAGAAACCGTAGAGCCGATGAAATCAATGAGTTGCAGAGGCAAGTCGATGAACAAGTTCTCATAGCAGTGGCAATGGAAGAGGAAGAGAACCAAGGTTGCCGCCATGGTTCACAAGTCGGCCGTCGCCGGAATGTGGACAAACATAGGCATTCTCGGGGTAAGAATCTTTTGGAAGATTATTTTATCCCAACTACTTTGTACTCTGATGTTGATTTTCGAAGGCGATTTAGAATGCAACCTCATTTGTTCAATAAAGTCACGCATGATATTTGCAATTATGATGCATACTTTGTTCAAAAGTGTGATGCTACTGGGGTTTTGGGCCTTCTTCCGGAGCAAAACTTACAGCTGTTATAATGAATGTTGGCGTATGGAGCATCTGATCGTGTGGATGAGGTTGCCGAATAAAGTCCACTACGCTGGAGGCTTTGGTAAGATTTTGTGATGCAGTTGAAAATCTGACACTAGGGACTACCGCGAGACCTACTCCTCGAGGACCTCCAACAGCTTCTACAAAAGCGAAGCTCGAGGATTTTCAGGAATGATTGGTAGCATCGACTGCATGCATTGGCAATGGAAGAATTGCCCAACTGCCTGGCAAGGTGATTACGGAAATAGAAAAGGCACAAAAGTATCATCCTGGAAGCCGTTGCTTCGACACATGGGTTTGCATGCTTTCTTGAGTTCGGAGCCCAAAATGACCTCAACGTCCTGGGTCAATCTCCGGTCTTCAACGATGTTTTGAGCGGCCAAGGCCCCAATATTACCTATCAAGTCAACAATACAGTCTACTAGACGGGGTATTATCTAGCTGACGGTATCTACCCAAGGTGGACCACATTTGTCAAATCCATTCCGAATCCTCGATCCCATAAGCAAAAATTATTTGCTACTTATCAAGAAGAATACAAGAAAGATGTCGAAAGGTGTTTTGGCATCCTTCAAGCTCGATGGTTGATTGTTCGAGGTGCGGCCCATATGTTTGATGAGGAGATCCTCCGAAGCATTATGATGACTTGCATCATCCTCCATAATATGATTGTGGAGGATGAGTACGATTATGATGCTGGAGAGGTCTATGAACCGGATCCAATAAATATGGCCTTGACCCGGATTTATGAAAGGCCCATGGGGCCAAATCGAGAACCGTTTGAGCCGGAACCGTTGGTGAGGGACGATCGTATGATGACCGGATGATAGATCGATATACAGAGATGCAATCTTCATATATTCATGAAAGCCGTCAACTTGACATGATAGAGCATATATGGGCGGTGAAAGGGAATGAAGATGAATGATGGAGCATAGATGCTTTGGTTATGTTTTATTTACTTATGTTTGGTTGTGTTGTTTACTATTGCTCATGGTTTGGTTGTGTTGTTTTTTTATTTATTATTGTGCCTTGTTTGTAGTTTTTGTTTTAATTTTAATTATGTTTTGTTTGATGTATGGAATATGTTGAATAAAATGGTCTTTTATTGAATGCTTTGTTTATTAAATAAAGAAATCCAATACAAGTCATTAAGAATTACTGCTACTGAAATAAAATACATGAAGTACACCAACTTTAATAGAAAACATGAAAAATAAAAATACATAAAAGGTATGCCAACTAATTTAATGGTTTTGATCATTTAACCAATCCGTGTTGCTAGGTCCATCATCCCTGGAAAAGTCTTCTTCTCATAACATCCCTTCGTTCTAGCTTCCAATATTGTTTTGTATCAGGGGACATATGGCTTGTATCCATCGCCATAGTTTCCCGATCCGTCTTCTCCATATCTTTTTGCGCAAATACTCCTTTCTCGTGCACACTGGCTTGAATTGCCACCTCCATCTCTTGGCGTTTCTGCTCCATTTCAATTCTTATGGCTTTTGCCTTGCAATTTCCTCCAAAAACTTGAATTATGATTGCTTGAATTACCCACTTTCTTTGCCTTCGCAGCCTTTCGCCAATGGGCCTCGGTTCCTTTGGATGGGTGAGTCTTCACTCATAGGGGAATCGAGAGGTGAATCCGATGTCGTTGCATCACAGAGAGGCATCTCGTTTAACACAACGTCGGGACCCGTGGGAATAATTTTGAAGCGTTTATAATATTTCACCACCTCCCAACATTCATGATGGGTGAAACTTTTGCCACCCCCGGTTGCACCGAACCACATCTGTGCTTGAATGAGCTATTTAACAAAAAATGGAAATGCAATAAATATTTAAAATATATTGGATATGCAAGTAACAAAATAAAAATAATGGAAATGCAATTAACCTTACAAATAAATTGGAAGTGCAAGAAATATGAAGAAACAATTGGAAATGCAATAAATATTAACAACATATTGAAAATGCAAGAAATATGAAGAAACAATTGGAAATGCAAGAAATATTAACAACATATTGAAAATGCAAGATATATTAACAAAATATTTGAAATGCAAGAAATATTAACAAAATATTGAAAATGCAATAAATATTAACAACATATATATATTAGGACATTAAACTTAATAAAACAAAAATTACAAAATACTTACCTCGTTAGTAAGGTTTTCTCCACTTCTATACAAGTTCATCGCTTTTGCCAAGGCATCTCTCCATTTTGCCATCTCTTTGTTGATAAGTTTCCACCTACTGACAAAGGCCATTTCCGTCGAGGCGAGTCCAGAATTTTTCAAAATTCGGCATGAATTTTTCCACATATGAAAAATTTCATCTCATTGCCTGTCACGGGACAATGACAAACTCGGAGCCAAGCCTCACACAAAGAAACATCTTCCATGGTGCTCTACTCCCCTCCGGTTTTAATAGAAGAAGCCATAAAAATAAGAAATAAAATTACAAGGTGAAAGAGATGAAAATGTTGAGTGAAAAGTGAAGAAAATGTTGAGTGAAGAGTGAAAAAAAGGTTGAGTAATTGTAGAAGTAGAATAAAATGTATAAGAATTGGTGTTGAAAGTGAATGGTATTTGTAGGTATTTATAGGAAAAAAATTCAGAATTTTTTAGTATTTTTTTTAAAAAAAATTCAATTTTTTTTCATAATTTTATTGCTGGAAAATCGCCACCGTTGGATGAAGGCTGTGGAATCAAATTGAGCCCTAAGGGCGTGCCACGTGTCTTCCAGTTGGGCTTGCGTCGTGCGTACACGACGCCAACGCGCTGGTTCAAATTTTTTATCGTTGGCGCGTGCATTGCACGCTCAACGTAAAAATTTGATTACCGCGATGTCGACGCCTGACCAGCGTTTTGGACCTCGGCGGAACTTGCCTTGGGCCACTGGGTTGGTGGGTCCCACCCCTCAGGCTGCCTCGCTAGAACGCAAATTTTTTTCCCTAGCGTCAGGCTGGGCTCATCGATGGAGGGCTCTGATAGCCTTTATCCAAATAAGTGAGGGGAGGTCTGTGATTTTCTTGTAAACTATCGAAATGTTTTGGGTGTACGATGTCTTGATATGCTATTAATATGGGTGGAGACACTTTAATTTGAACTCGAATTCGAACCTGCTCATCTGTACGTTGGAGATATTTAGAACATCGTTTTTGTCAAATATATATATATAGACAACCTAATTGATATTTCACGAGTCTAGAGTATAATATTAATAAATAACCATAAGTATAACACCGGGACCTCCATGCCAGTTGAAATGTTTGTCTTTTGCCCCTAAGAGTAACTCCACCCATTTGCCCTTAGAGCACTTCCAGATTGGATTCTTGCCACGGCAAGGGGGCTAAGTGACACTAGTCACGGAATAGTGTTTGCCCTTGCAAAAAGTAAATTGCACTTCCAGCAGTTGCCATGGCAAGGAGGGTACTATTCCATTTTTTTGTTTTTTCACAAATTTGTTTACCTAAACAATTAATTTGGACAATATTTTCGAATGAGATTTTTTGATAAAATATTCGGATAAGATTTTCAGATAAGATTTCCGATTTCAAATTTCAGATAAATTTTTTTTTTCAAATTTCATATAAATTTCATCTGAATTTCAAATTTCAGATAAATTTCATTTGAATTTCAACTTTTCATTTGAATTTCAATTTCAGATAAATTTCATCCGAGTTTCAAATTTCGGATAAGATTTTCTCCCTATAAAATTGCGCCATGTGTCATCTTCATATATTCATAAACGCCGTCAAGTTGACTTAATGGAGCATTTATGGGCGGTAAAAGGCAATGACAGTGAATGAAGTGAAGTGAAGAACATTTTTAAGATTTTAATGTTTATGTTTTATGTTTAGTTATGTTTGGTTTTTTTATGCTTCGGTTGTGGTTTATTTGTTTTTATATATTTAATGCTTTGGTTGTGGTTAGTTTTTTTTATGTATGTAATGTTTTGAATAAAAAGGACTTTTATTTAATAGTTTCTTTGATTGAGAAAAATTAAACTTGAAAGTGAAAAAAATTTAGAGTTAAAAGTGAAAAAATTATTGAGTAGAAAGTGAATAATTAAACTTGAAAGTGAAAAAAATTTAGAGTTGAAAGTGAAAAAAATTTAGAGTTGAAAGTGAAAAATTATTGAGTAGAAAGTGAATAATTAAACTTGAAACTGAAAAAATTTAGAGTTGAAAGTGAAAAAATTATTGAGTAGAAAGTGAATTTGTTGTTAAAAGTGAAGAGTATGGATTGGTATTTATAGAAAAAAATTTAGTATTTTTTGGGGTTCTTTTAAAAATTTTACGATTTTTTTTCATAATTTTTTGCCTTGAAAAATTCAGGTCGTTGGATTGGATGAAAATTCGAAAATCGAAGGACGGATCACGCCGCGTGGCGCAGAAAGAAAAAAATTACGCTGCGGCGTCACGCCGACGTCACCGCTGGTCTGCTTGGGCAACCCCGCCTCCGGGCAGCTCCAAGTGGACCCACATCGCCTTGCCAAGACTTGTTCTTTGGAATGGCGTTGGGCTCTCCCGGCCCGGCCCAATTGGGCTGTTGAAAGTGCTCTTAGCCATGGCAAAGGGGAGCTAGGGCAGCACTATTCACGTGAATGGTGGTTGCCCTTGCAAATAGTATTTTGCGTTTCCACCCATTGCCATAGCAAATGGCAATTACTATTCTTTTTTTTCACAAATTTTTTTACCTCAATAATTAATTTGGATAATATTTTCAGATAAGAATTCCGGGTTCCTACGTGTCAAGACTATTCATAATCGGATAAAATTTCCGAATAAGATTTTTGGGTTCAAATTTCGGATGAATTTCAAAATTCAAATTTAAGATAAATTTGGGTTCAAATTTCGGATGAATTTTAATATTTAAATTTCAGATAAGATTTTCATCCAATCAAATCAAGCCACGTGGCATCTCTATCTTTCCAAAATTTTCTATAAAACCAGAGGCTCAGCTCCACATATGAAAAAATTTCATCTCATTGCCTGACACAGGACAATGACAAACTTGGAGCCAAGCCTCAGACAAGGAAACATCTTCCATGGTGCTCCACGCCCCTCCGGTTTCGAAAGAAGAAGCCAAAAATATAAGAACTAAAAACACAAGGTGAAAGAGAGGAAAATGTTGAGTATAAAGAGTGAATAATAGTAGAAGTAGAAGAAAATGTATGAGGATTGGTGTTGACAGTGAAGGGTATTGATAGGTATTTATAGAAGAAAAAAAAATCAGTATTTTTTTAAAAAAATTTCGATTTTTTTTCATAATTTTATTGCCAAAAAAATGCCAGCCATTGGATTGGAGAAGGAGAAGTAGATCGGAGCGCTGGGGGCGTGACACATGTCTTCTACCCATTAGAGCTTGTGGTGACATCAGCGCGACGCGAGTTTAAATTTTTTTCTGATTAAAAAAATTCAACCCGTCAATGACGTCGCGCATGACGTTATCAACCCTCGAGCTCGAGCTCGGGCTAAGCTAGCTTGAGGGCCAGCCCGTCTTCGTGAGGTCCCACTCCCAACCCGGGCTTGGGCTCCTTGTCGAAGCGTCGTTCCCCCAAGCCTTGGGCTCACCTTCCACTGGAGTTGCTCTAACTTATGTGACTTGGTATTTGGTTTGTGTGACTTTATCCATTTATAAAGTGTAACATTTTTCATCCCTTTCATTTGTTCATTAAGCGACATGTATGTATCTGTATGCATATACCATAATTTCTCCCTAAATTTTTTGTCTAATATTCTGTTTACTCTCTTTTGTTTAATTTATCAATAAGAATGACATGTAGATGTGGGTTATGCAAGTGAGCCCGCCTCCTTGCATCTAAGTTCGAACCTCCCTTCCCGTAAATTTAATTAATTTTAAATAATTTTAAACTATCGCTTGTATGAAAAATTGAAATTTATTTACAAATTTAACTCTTTTGTAGATAATATGCATGAAATAATTACTTTTTTGGTCACCTCCACATGTGGTTCAAGGATATAAACTGTCTAATTTTCGATCTCCATTTAAGATAATCAACAAATTTGAAATTATTTGACTATTTGATTATCTCACGAATATTTCGTCGTTTTATTGAAAACATTATATTCGTTTTCTAGTGCTATGTTTTAAGAGACATAATGTATAATGTAAATGCCCTGATAATATTACAATAATACATGTTTATTTCCCTTAACATTTAATTTTAAAAGCAATTATAATGAGTAATTAAATAATCTTATGCATTTGTACTTTTACTTGGTTAAATTGGTTTAATGTTATTTTATTAACTTTAATCAATGATTTTCTATGTAGGCTTGTGTGTTGTGGAAACCAACTCAATTTGCATGCCAAGAAGTGTGCCACCCAAAGATAATATGCTAGTGGCCAATTAAAGAACTTCAACATATCCATGAAGCAATGATGATGAAGGAAAAAGTGCTATTAGCACAAGAAGAAAAGAATTGAAAAGAATGCATGAAATGCCACATCCCATGCTAAAAGAAGAAAGGAAAAGAAGTATGGGATGAAAGCAAACAAGAAGAAATTGAATTCACATGCTTGTAAGGTGTCATCCACTCCAAAGATGTTCAAATTCAATGCAAATTATCCAAAAAGATGATAAAAGCCACAAGGAAAGGAAGAAAAAGAGAAAACAATTCAACAATGGAATTGATTCCAACCACACTAACATAGGCAAGATGAAGTGGGAGTTAGGTATTGCATTAAAATAGGAATGGTGATTTTGGAATCCATCATGATGTTACTCCTTCTTAGCCCTATAAATAGAGAAGTCTACAAGCTTCAAAACACAAACCAAGCTCACAATCTTCTCTTGAGCTCTCTCTCCTTCCTCCAATTCTTCTAGTTTTAATTTCTTTAGTTTTATTTTATGCAGAACTAACTCCCTAGCTAAGGCTAGGGAGAAAGCTTTTAATATGAGTGTGTAATTTTATTAGTTTGATCCAAACTTAAGCTTTAATGTGAATTTGTAGTTTTTGTTCAAATGGAATTTTTAGTTTTCTTTTTAATTAATTGATGAATATTTGATAATCTATTTCATGGGTTCAATCATGTTTTTCCCATTGTGCAGTAAAAACTTTCATCCTTTTAAAAGACAAAAGAATTACTTAGATTAATAGAATTTTGACGAAGATTATTTTTTAATAGTTTGTTGCCAATGGTACAAGTTATGCTTAGAATACTTCTAAAGGAAATTAAAAAGAGCTTTAATTATTTTGAACAACTACAATGGAAAATATTTTGTGGATCAAATCAATAAAAGTTGCATGTTTATGTTAAAAGTGGAACCCCAATGCCGTAGTGTTATAATTAATTACATTTTCCTTAAATCAAATCCTGTTTAAATCTGCTTCTCAATCACAATTGTTCTTTTTCAATTCTATTATTTTCTTAACACTGCTCTTTATGGATACGACACTTGGACTTTTGAGCTACACTGCCATACGACATTTTCTCTCGGGTTTTGCAAAGTGGTACTAACAAATTGGCGTCGTTGCTAAGGAGTGGCTTGTCAAAGAGTACAAAGATCCCCTTGGTCAGAGGTTTGCTGGTTATGTGAAATTCTTCACATCCGGCACTCTTTCCAAACTCATCTCATTGTTAATATATATATTTTTTACTTTTTTGTTTATGTTTTTGTTTATTTATTTATGTTCGTTATGCGACCTAGAGATCATCTAGGAAGATTTGTCAAAAAGTCTGAAAATGTTAATTTAGAACATTATGCTTCAACTTCTTCAACTGAAACATCTAACAAATCTGAAAGTATGGTATGAACAAGAAATTATGAATAATGAAAGAGAGGTTAATGCTCGGATTGTGAATAATGAAATAGGAGAAGAAGCATTTGCCCCAAGAACTTTAGAGACATTATTGCATCATATTCGTGCACCAAATCCTTCTTGCATCATGTTTCCACCTAACATGCCAAATTATGATTTCAAACCTAGAATGATTCAACTGCTACCTATTTTTCATGGTATGGAAAATGAAAATCCTTACGTGCATGTTAGAGAATTTGAAGAAGCTATTGGTACTTTTTACAATGGTCAACTTGATAGGATTAATCTCATAAGGTTAAAAAAATTTCCATTTTCTTTAAAAGAAAAGATGAAAAGTTGGCTATATTCATTAAGGGTTGGGTCCATAAGTTCTTGGGCAGAAATGACTCAAGCATTTTTTAACAAATATTTTCCTAATCACAAAAGAATTGCTCTTAAAAAAAGAATCTCAAATTTCTCTCGGAAGGAAAATGAAACTTTATATCAAACCTGGGAAAAATTTAAAAAGCTTTTGAATTTGTGCCCACACCATGGCTTTGAAAACTGTCATCTTGCTAGTTATATCTATGAGGGACTTCTCCCTTGTGATTGCCAATTTGTTGAGTCTATTGTTATTGAACGCTTTATCACTACTCTTTCAACCCCACACTTCCGAGGCATGCCCTAACCATATGAGAATCTTGACCTCAGGTAAATCATGACATAATCACGCATTCATTATAGGATTCCTAGTTGGAGTTATTTTCACTCAAGTATTTTTATGTTAATCTTATTTCTAATAGGATTATATTTTATCTCTTGAGATTACTTTCCTAGTTGGACTCTATTTTGATTTAGATCAAAATATTATGTTTTCATTATCTTGGACTTGGAAAGGATGTTTTAATTAATATCCTATTTGGTTTCGTGTTTACATCTTGATATATATTGTTTAATTGGATAAACAATTGATTGTAGTGCAATGGAGAATATGACGAAATCATATAGGATTTTAAGACTATCAGATTGAATGCATGGCAAGATATTGTGTTGTGATTGTGGGCCTTCACGTGGATTGTGGAGAATAAGTTTTGTATAAATCTTTGTGTGCATCTCTTTAGTTTTGCAGAGTTTTCATATAGTTGGTTTGAGCATCTAAAATTCCAAGAAAGCTGTTGTGCATATATTTGAGATAAATCATCAAGTGTTCCATGTTTACTTGGGGATTTATCAAACACTTTAATCATTCATATTGCATTCATTTGCATTGATCGGTGACTCATACGGTTGAGGGCACTAAGACCGTGGTGGCGGTTTTCCTCCGGCGAGCTTGAAGCAATCGTGACCAGTATGTGCGTTCAACATAAGGAGTGTCGAAGATCATCCCGTGACAGAAGTTGAGTTACGAAGAAGTCGGTAAACATTATCTAGAATGTGTCTAGGATAAGTGTGTAAGTACTTCTTGTAATCATCGTTCTATAGTGGATTTGTGTTGGACTGAGGAGTCCCGTGGATTTTCCCCAGAGGTGGGGTTTTACCACGTAAAATAATTCTCTGCGTGTTCTTTTATTTTATGCCCAAGACGCTACAGGATTGATAAGCCATATCAATCCTGCTACCGAAGTTTATTTTTATTTATTTGATTAGAATCTTAAATTGGCCTATTCACCATCCTCTAGGCATTTTGAGTCATCCTGCAGGTATTTTCAATTGGCATCAGAGCAGGTTGCTGGACATACTCAGCAAGATCTAACATACCTTAGGATGGATCATGCCTCGGGCTCAATTGCACATCCACCATATTTCGATGGCAACAACTATGGCGCTTGGAAGGCCAAAATGAAGTCGTTTCTTTGGTCCTTAGATGAACGTGTATGGAGCACAGTGGTTCATGGATTTCTAAACCCACAAAGACGATCGGAAAAGGAGATGAAGAAACCACAGTCCTCAAAACTAGAGAGGAGTGGACCACTGCAGAAGTCACACACAGCACTAATAATCAAAAGGAGTTAAATGCTTTATTTACTGCTGTCTCTTCCGATCAATTTGAATATATATCTCTTGTGATACTTCTAAGGAAGCTTGGGATATTTTGCAGGTTACTCATGAAGGAACAGAATCTTTGTCAAGGAGCCAAGCTTCAAATGCACACTTTACAGTTTGAGACATTTATGATGGATGAGAATGAAACTTTTTCTGAATTTTATGCTAAACTTTGTGTAATTGTGAATGCTTGTTCAGGTTTAGGTGAAAAAATTCCAGAAGATAGAGTTGTGAAAAATATTTTGAGATCCTTGCCTCAACGGTTTCAACCAAAGATCACGGCTATTGAAGAGATCCGTGACTTGAACACCTTGAAAGTTCAAGAACTCATAGGGTCCATACAAACCTATGAGATGAAATATCTACCTCTTAAAAAGAGCAAAAATGTTGCGTTCAAGGTTGTGAATGAAGAAGATGATGGGCATTCAAATGAAGATTGCAGTGATGAGGAATTAACGATTCTCACAAGACGATTCATGAACTTTCTCAAGAATCAGATCCAAGGAGTCGAGATTCAAAAGGTATAAATTCTAAAAATAGGTTTGTTAACTATACTGATGGTGGATCTAAATTTCGCAGGTTAAATGAAGCGAAAGAATCCAAGAGAAAAGGTCAAATGTTTCGAATGTGAAGGCTATGGACACATATCTTCGGAATGTGCCAACACCTTAAAGAAACAAAAGGATGGCAAGAATAAGGCAATGCATACTACTTGGAGTGATAGTGAATCGGAATGCGAGAATGATGAAAAGCGGTTGCACTTATAACCACAATTAGCTTGGATGAATCACGTGAGGATGATGATTATAAAGGTATAAATATTGAGTTTATCATGAACAAATATGATGATTTGTTGGCTGCATCTCGAAGCTCAAGTAAACAAAATAGTGAGCTCGTCAAAGAAGTTGCTGTGCTGAAGCTGGAAAATTGCAGGATTGCAAACGAGTTTCAATCCCCTGATGCAGATTCCGAAAAGGTAAGTGCAGGTATGAACGAAAAATTGATGTTTTTGCAGAAAAAATTGACTGATCAGAATAAATTAATTGCTTCTCTAACTTCTGACAACAAAGCCCTTGAACTTGAACTTAAAAATTCAAAAAAACGGATTGTTTCTTTAACCATTGGTGCAGAAAAAATTGACAAGATGATTAGCATGGGACGAAGAGATAGTGACAAACGAGGCTTGGGATTTGAACCAAGTAATAAGTCTTCCGCTGTGTCTAAAACAAAGTTTGTCAAATCCACTTCACCTATTGAACCTTCTGCCTCTCATGAAGTCAAGAAATTTATTCCAATTTGTCACTTTTGTGGAACTCGTGGGCACATAAGACCGAGATGCAATAAGCTTCGAAACGAATTTGTTCGTTCAAATTCTCATGGCATGGGTGGAAAAGTAAGTATCCAACATAAGATTTCAAATCTTATGAAAGAGGTAAACCGCTTATCCAAACTAGCTTCTTTTCATTGTTTGCCGTCAACTAAGACAAAGTTAGTTTGGAGGAAAAAGGAAAATCATAATTGTATGTCTTCCTCCACTAATGTTGTGTATGAACCCGTTGCTTTAGAATGTTTGGATCTTAAATGTATTGCTGCAAAACCCTTGGATAATCTTGTATTTGACACTCTTAGAAAGTCTTTAGGTATATGTGCTCTAGATTAATTTGGAGTCTATTGCATGCCAAAGCCTCTTTCATGTTTTATGATATTTCAATTAATTTCTGTGTTTATAAATCTGTCCAGCTCGTGCAAGGATTGTTAAGGTGTATCAATCCTGTAATCTGTCAACGTATTTGTTGATCTTAGATTGGGCTCTAACATTGCACTATATTAAGAACTTACACTCTCAGCTTCACACAGAGGTTTCCACTGTCTTGGTGCATTATAAACTTCATTAAATGATCTATCCATCTATTTATTTTTATTTTGCACACCACACTCTTTTCCTTGAAGTCATTTGAATATCTCTTATCATGCACTTGTCTCTCTTTGGATTGCCATAACACTACTGTGCGTAAGTTCTTGATCTGTTTATAAAAATAAATTTAAAAATTTAAAAAAAAAAAAAAAAAGGGTGTCAACCACTCATTGCTCAGTAACCGGGCCTCTTGTCTAACCAACATCGAGGTTCGAGTCAACAGGTTGTGATGGTTTGCTATCCTTACTTGTCTTTGGAGCCTTCATGATTCGGATCAGTATTTCCCCAGGGGTGCCTCATCACCCAGTTGCCTCTAGTCATCTGACGTAAGCACACTGATTGACCATCCGTTACATGGATCATGTCGAAAGCTAGATAAAGTGAGCCACAAAATTCGTATTAAAATATATATATATATATATAAATTGATCTTCTTATACTTACTATGCACTTAGTGTTTGTGCAATCTTTGGTGGGATTCGTTTTGTGTGGATATATTTTTTGTGCTTAATTGAAAAAGAGTTCATTTAACACATTTGCTCCTTGATGGTAGACTCATTTGATGCCTTTTTATCTTTCACCATGACTGTGGTATGCCTCTACTGTTCTCTGTGAGTTTGTGAGTCTTGTGTGCTGTCGTGTGTTTGTCCCTGACATGCTTTGCTTCACATGCGTTCAAGACAACAAAGGGTTTGTTGCTTCTTTCATTCTTTACCCACAAACTTGGCATGTTTATGAATGGAAAATAATTATATCTTCAAGAGAACTTTGGGTCTGCATCTACAGTATGTTTTATGTCTTGATTGTTTTGAGCTTTCTGTCTTGAGTGTATTGCTTTTGTTTTTGTATGTTTTGGTTCTTAACAACTTCTCATTATTCTTTTTAGTTCTCTATTTTCCTGTCGCTTATCCCAAAAAAAAAAAAAAAAAAAAAAAGGAAGAAAAAGAAAAAGAATTTTCTGTTTGTTTTCAAGATAAAGCCTCTTACATGCTTTATTGGTTATTCTCTATATCTTTATATGTTGGGAATGCAATCTGATTTTTTTTTTTCTTTCCCTCTTATATATGCTCCCTTATGTTCATTCTTTGCCCTTTGGATTTCCTGACAAAAAGGGGGAGAGATTGTGTTATGGAATTAAGGGGGAGTTGTGTTGTAATTCTGCTTTGAATTACATTTCTTCTCCCACATGCTTCACTGGTTTTGTTGTTTCATAATGTGCAGGGATTCAGGGCTTCAAGCTTAGAATAAGAATTCATTTGTTAAATCCCATGTAATTTCTTTTGAGTTGTAATAGGTGTTTTGTCTAGGAAATGCCAAAGGGGGAGATTGTTAGTACGAAATTCGTATTGACATTTCCTAGACTTTAGTATAGGGTGAAAATTAGTTTGTGAGGAATTGTTATTGAACGCTTTGTCACTACTCTTTCAACCCCACACTTCCGAGGCATGCCCTAACCATATGAGAATCTTGACCTCAGGTAAATCATGACATAATCACGCATTCATTATAGGATTCCTAGTTGGAGTTATTTTCACTCAAGTATTTTTATGTTAATCTTATTTCTAATAGGATTATATTTTATCTCTTGAGATTACTTTCCTAGTTGGACTCTATTTTGATTTAGATCAAAATATTATGTTTTCATTATCTTGGACTTGGAAAGGATGTTTTAATTAATATCCTATTTGGTTTCGTGTTTACATCTTGATATATATTGTTTAATTGGATAAACAATTGATTGTAGTGCAATGGAGAATATGACGAAATCATATAGGATTCTAAGACTATCAGATTGAATGCATGGCAAGATATTGTGTTGTGATTGTGGGCCTTCACGTGGATTGTGGAGAATAAGTTTTGTATAAATCTTTGTGTGCATCTCTTTAGTTTTGCAGAGTTTTCATATAGTTGGTTTGAGCATCTAAAATTCCAAGAAAGCTGTTGTGCATATATTTGAGATAAATCATCAAGTGTTCCATGTTTACTTGGTGATTTATCAAACACTTTAATCATTCATATTGCATTCATTTGCATTGATCGGTGACTCATACGGTTGAGGGCACTAAGACCGTGGTGGCGGTTTTCCTCCGGCGAGCTTGAAGCAATCGTGACCAGTATTGCGTTCAACATAAGGAGTGTCGAAGATCATCCCGTGAAGTTGAGTTACGAAGAAGTCGGTAAACATTATCTAGAATGTGTCTAGGATAAGTGTGTGAGTACTTCTTATAATCATCGTTCTATAGTGGATTTGTGTTGGACTGAGGAGTCCCGTGGATTTTCCCCAGAGGTGGGGTTTTACCACGTAAAATAATTCTCTGCGTGTTCTTTTATTTTATGCCCAGCACGTTACAGGATTGATAAGCCATATCAATCCTGCTACCGAAGTTTATTTTTAATTATCTGATTAGAATCTTAAATTGGCCTATTCACCATCCTCTAGGCATTTTGAGTCATCCTGCAGGTATTTTCAAAATGAATATCATTTTCCTGCTCCTTTTTAACAAGCTTTAAATCCTCCAAAGAAATTGAGTCAAAATTCTGAAATTTCAGATGTCTTTAAAGAGGTCAAAGTGAATATTCCTTTGTTAGCTGCTATTAAACAGATTCCATCCTATGCTAAATATTTGAAAGATTTATGCACAATCAAAAGAAAGCATCAAGTGAAGAAAAAGGCCCTTTTAACTGAACATATGAGTGCATTGTTACAATATAAAATTCCTGCAAAATATAAAGACCTTGGAAGTCCTACTCTTTCGTGTGTAATTGGAAATAATTTTATTGATCGTGCATTACTTGATATGGGCGCAAGTATAAATTTATTGCTTTATTCAGTGTACTTGCAGCTAGGTCTTGGTGAGCTTAAACCTACAAAGGTAAATTTGCAATTGACTGATCAATCAGTAAGGACACTGATAGGATTTTTAGTACCTGCGCAAACAGGGTTAAAATCACTGAAAATACTTGCAAGAATACAAGGTAATTGTAGTATAAATGCTCATGCAAGGTCGTTGTCCCCAAAGATTGTTTGACTAATCTGTAATTAAACTAACTCTTAATTAATAACTAAAATAGATTTTATCAAAGATTTGAAGTTTATGAATTTGAAAAAGATTAAACTAACAGTAAAAGAAATCTGAAAGTTGGGAAATAATAACAAAGAAGAAAAACGATTTCTTTTTAAAGACTAACAATTTAGAAAAACTAGGTTTAGCCAACACCGTTGCAATCCTATGCAATTCTATCAATTACTTATGAATTTCCACATATATGCTTTGAAGGTTAGGTTTTCCTAATGTATATTTTCCTTGTGATGTTCAAGCGAAAACGTATATCTAACATGCAATCCGTCTGCATGATGTTCGGATCAAATATAAACATGCAAGACTCATTAAGCTTTGTGAAAACCCTTTGAAAAACCATGCAACCCTTAAGAGCGTGATGTTCGCCTTAAGTGAACTTACAATTACTAATCACAAGAAGCCCTCCTCAATTTCAGGGTGATGTTCCAACAGAAATTGCATCAATTTACTTGTCTACACATCCTAATGGTGATCAGTCATTAAAATAGATAGATAGTTTTAAACACAGTGATTAATAATTCAAAGCAAACATGCATCCATTCATAAGCAAATTAATAAAACTACATATTCATGCTAAGGCTTACGGCCTCGCCCTAGCAAAGGGAATTAGTTACACATAATCATAATTGAAATCCAAGAAAATATCATTCGAATGAGTAAGAATGAAAACACCAAAGTAGCGAAAATCCAAAACCTAGCAATTGCCCCAAAAGCCAAAAAGAAGTTCTAAAGGGGACCGCTAAATTGCAGTGAAAAGAAGCTTAAATACCTCCTAAAACCTAGCTACCCAATCCCCCAAGGAAATTAAGTTAAAATAAAATAAGACTAGGAAATAAAGTCCAAATTGGATTAGGAGAATCTGCCCAAATCTGCCCAGCCACGTTTTGGTCTCAAATCTCCTCCAAATCTGGCCCAAGATAGCTCGTTTTAAAGATAAAAATATTCCGAACACTTCTCCAGAAGGCCACGAACCCATCCGAGGTCATCTTGGGCTCCAAAAACGCAATATAAGCCCAAAACGTCACTATTCCAGCACTGCACATCGCTCCTTCATTTATTCACCAGAAATCATCGCTTAGTGTAAAAGTCTGATATTTTGATACGATCAAGCTAAGTGACTCACGTACGTCCTCCAACTGGAATTACTCCAAAATTCGTCCATTTGATTATGTTTTGCTCCAGAGAGAGTCGAAAGTCCTATATTGAAAATATAATTCAAAGTATCAAAATTCTTCCAAAATATTAACCAAAATATACTAAGAATAGGGTTAAATATATAATATAAAATCGACTCATCAGACACCACGAGGGATTATTGTTCTGGACACTGCACATGTTTCAAATTCTGATAATCAAATTCCTGTGATTTTAGGACGTCCTTTCTTGGCTACTTGTGATGCTAACATTAATTGCAGAAGTGCAGTCATGAAAATTTGTTTTGGAAATATGACTATGGAAGTTAATGTTTTTAATGTTTATAAACAGTCATCTGGGGAGGAAGATGAACCTGAATTTGTGAATTCTATCTCAACTTTATCGCATGATCAATTTGCGAAAAGTAGTATTGCTTCTTGTTCAAAAAAATTTCAAATTAATTCTATTAGTTCTGATTTAACAATAAATTCACAAATTACTGAAATTGGTTCATTATTTGATTCTTTATAGGTACATGAAGGGATTGGCTGGAAACCCAAAATTGACAAACTTCCACCTTTATATGATGAGCCTATGATGTCAAGTGTAAATGAGGCTCCTGAAGTAAAATTGAAATTGTTCCCTAAGTGTTTGCCAAACACTGAAGTTGACACTTCCCCTGTGGTATCCATTTCTACACCTAATTATTTTCAGGAAGAAAATTATTCAAAGACTTTTCAGCATTTAGGTGACTTCTATCCCACTCGTTATAATTTCGTTCCAACATGTCTCTCGTATTTTTCTTTTATAACACATTGAGGACAATGTATCATTCAAGTTGGGGGGAAGTGGAATTATTTATGGCAATTTGTTAGTTTGCAAATTTGTTTTCCCAAAAAAAAAAAAAAATCCACGCTTGTTGTCATCAAAACATACTTGCATTAAATTGAGATTTGATATTCATGCATGAATTTAAAATTGAAAACACTTCAGCAATACGATAACTAATCCAGTCTTTAGTCTTTTCATTTATTTCTACTTAATGAACAATTTATGAGCTAAGCTTTGATAAATTTACACTCGCACTAATGCGCTTGAGAAGATAGAGTTTGAGTGATTGTATTTATCTTTGTTGTCTTGAAAAAAAAACAGAATAAAAAGAGAACTTTCACTTAGTAACCGAGCCTCTTGCCTAATCAGTAGTGCGTGTTTGCGTCAAACCATGAAGTTCTTAAAAAAAATGCATGTGTGACTTGTTCAGCTTTGTAGCCTTTTTAACTCGAGTTATTAAGCTCATCGGAGTGTTTCAACATCTAATGCCTTAAAGCCTTTGTGTTTGAGAGTCCTTGGCCTAACACTCGTTATATGGGTTAATTAGAAAACTTAAAGGAGCTAAACATTGCACAGTCCACATAATAGCATGAATATATTTATTATTTATAAATAAATAAATAAATCTAAGATAGCAAGGATGGTGTGATGAAGATTGAACTTTTGTCTTCTCAACTGTGTTACTTCAATTTACACCAACGAAAGCAAATGAAAAGTTTATTAATGGTGAGAAATGACTTGACTTTGGACTGGAAGAACTTAAAGTTTTGGAATTGTGTTCACTCTTTTAAATTTGTTCATGAATTGAGAATCTTGGTTTTTGAGCTTTGACATTATTGATGATGATTTGGCAGGAGAGTTACTTAAAATTTCAGATGTTTGTGGGTATCATCCCTGAAAACCCTCACGAGACTATACTCGTCCACTAGGGCAACTTAGGGGTTTAAAGACTTGTTGCATACGCTAAATGCAATTGAGATCCCTGCGAAAATGGCTTAGTTGTTTTGTTTGTTTGTATATATATATATATATATTTTTTTTAGTTGAAGCTAGATTTTGTTTATGCTTGAATTGCTAGAGACTAGCATGCCCACCAAAAGGATCAGTTCTATAGAAAATAGTGTATAACAATGAAAAGTTGTGTGACGTTGTAAATGCATGAGTTGGTGGATGACCACCATACCTCTTAGCATTCACCATTTTTAATTCTATGTAACCTATACACTAAATACCATAGTTATGGACTTGTAATTTATGAGTCAAATAGTTTCCTCTTATCTATCGCAAGTTTAGAACTCTTGTTACATAGGCTTTGACAAAAGGAAAGAAGTGCATCAACAAAAGGAAGATGAACAACAAGATTCCAAACAGATAAGTTATTTTATTTTTATTTACATATCTAGTGCATATCAAATTTGATATTTTACAAAGAAATTAGCATTTATATTTTAGATATTTATCTTCTCTATCTACTTACAAGATTTCAACTGTATTTTTTTATCTCTCAGAAATTCAAGATTTTCATTAATAGTAAAGATCAATATCAACGTGATATTTCATATCACCAATCTTTATGAGGTAAAGTGAGATACTCAAAGAATTTCAATTCTTATATAACTAATGGAGGACAAGAAGTTACTCAGTTCTTATTCAATCATATAAGGGCCAGAAGATCTTTAGATTCCAATCCTTATTATAATATAAATATTTGTGCACTTGAAGTTCCTCAATTCTTATAAGGAAAATGAAGACTAGAAGCCCTTTGACTCATTTTTCATTGGAACCAGAAGTTTCAACAATTTATTTTATTGCAATATTTTAATTTTTATTGTATTTTATTTTTACTTATTTCTTTCCTTTAGTTTCATTTTTATTTTATGCAAGGACCTGAAGTCCCTAAATTATATAATTAAATAAAGATCCAAAGTCTCTTAGTTCTCAATCCATATAATATATATATATATATATATATATACTTGGAGTTCTTTGATTTTTCTTTAACTGGAACCAGAAGTTCCAATAATATATTTTATTTTTAATTATTATTTAATTATTATTGTTATATTCAGTTATTTGTTTTCATTTCAATAGTTTAAATTGAAGGACCTGAAGTTCAATGTCTAATCCAAACTATAAGTTTCGGCCACATGTGCATTAAAATAAATAAATTCAAGAATGTGAAGTTCCAATTGTGTCAACCTCCAAATTGATATTCAAGAAGTGCATATGTATTATGATTTTGGGCTGAAAAATATACATCATGTTAAGAACTTGATCGTTTCGACATTATTTGGATTTTATGTTTTCTAATTTTTATTTATTATTATCGTTTTATTTTATTACCTTGAACAATATCATATTACTACAAATTTGGACCTACAGTTCAAAACCAGGTATTCTGTTTCATTTGATATAGGCACCCAAACCTGAAGTTTCAGATATATGTTAATATATATCCAAAATTCATAATTGTCTATTGAGATTAATATTAATATGAATCCGTAGTTCATATCCTGTCAAGAACCTGTAGTTCTGGAATAACATATATAAAATGTTAATTGAACCTGAAGTTCAGAATCAAATGTTGTTTTTTCTTTTATCTTTATCATGTTTTCCACAATGGAATCAAAAGATTGGAATTTTCAAGTTCATTGGTTCTTAGTTTTTATTATTCTTATATTTGATTAGAACCTGTAGTTCTATATCACACAATCTAATTGGAACCCGAAGTTCTTCAATTATCATGTCTATGTTATTGCTATCAAATTGAGCTTGAAAGACCTTTGATTCATCATTTGGTTTTGAACATATTTTTCTTAAAATCAATACTTTTATGTGATCTTTTTGAACCTAATGTTCAAGATCAAATTCACTTTATAGCCAGAAGTTTTATTTATATGATTGATGAAACACAAAGTGCTAATGCGAAATAGCTAGAAATTACACGAGACGCTTAAAAAGAAGGAGTCTTTGATAATAGAAAGAGCATAGCCCTGTTTGACATTACAATTGAAATTCTTAATAATTGATCATCTCCACAATAGCCTACGGACTCGTATTTAAGCTAAATAAGAAGCAAATGAAAGGACTCAAATTATATATATACTAAAACTGAGTTCAGGAATTCACTGTTCCTAGACTGTAGCTTAGGAATAGTGAAGTGACGATTTTACCCCCACTTAAGTGATGGTCTGCTTCCTTGAGTTGACTTATGAACAGTGGATTGGCCGTTATGCCCTCCAGCTCTGTTTTATTTTCTTCGTTGTAGCGTCGAGTGAGAGAAGGAAAACCTCTTCTCCTTCAACGCAGCCCTCTCTCTCTCTCCTCTCTTCCTTTCTCTCCTCCGCTGCGAAGGTTTCGTTCGTTCCGAAATTTCTTCATCGTTCTCATCGTTTCTTCCTCTTTCATTCCATTGTTCTTTGTTTAGGTTCTTCGATGTCCATCTGGTTGTGGGGCAATGATGGAAGAGGCCGGTCTACTGTTGGAGATTATCTGGAGGCTTCGACTTTATAGGAGTGGAGTGCGTTGCTCTTCTTCTTCAGATCGAACTCCAGCTCTCTCTCTCTCTATTTCAGTCTCTTTCTCTCATTAAATGTAAGTAAATTTTGCTTAATCTTTCCATTCGATTTTTGTTGCTCTTCTTTTTCATTTTTGTTGTTGCTAATATCTTGGATCTTATTTGATTAAACTATAAGACCTGTTTTAATTAGCTGCCCTAAAAGTCCAAATACCTAATTTTTCCTCATAGTGGGTCTGTGTTATTGATTTGCAAATTTTATCCAAATACTGAAATTGATTTGATTTTGTTATTATTTTGATGAAATTAGGTTAAACAATTTAGTTATTAAAATACTATATGATTGCTTTTGGTAAGGTTTTCTATTTATTATTAAAAATTAGTTGGTAAACCCCGGAAATCGGTATTTGGATATGCTGGTTCTTTTGGTTTAGGATAGCTCTGTTTTGGTAAGCAGGATATGCTGCTATTTGGGTAGCTCTGTTTAAAGATATGTTCGTTCTTTTACTACAAGGTTTTAATTCAAATTCGTTCTTATACTGGTTTATGGGATTGGGGATTTGAATTTGATAATTTTTGTTTTGGTAGGGGAAAGAAAATTTGGGAATGTGATTCTAGGAACTGATTGCAATGTTTTAGCATAGTTGACTTGAAGAAGACTGGTTTGGGAAATATGTGGGTTTTGAAAATCTGACTTCTAAATTGGAATTCTGTTTGTGGACATTAGTGATGACAAGAAAGAATTCAGAAAAGTTAAAATTCATAATTTTTTTGTTTGCAGGTTTGATTTACCAAGCAGATTTTTGCTGATTTTTGCGTTGAATGGAGACTTATTGAAAACTAAAAAAGTTTTTATATCCTAATTTCAGAATGCAGAGTTTGGTTCTATTGTTTTTTTTTTCCTTTTCATGGGCTAATAATTTGGCCATGCTTCTACTCTTTGCAGCTGCTAGGACTGGAATGGATACGCAGAATACATCTCCTTCAGTGTTGCTATTCTTTGACAAGCAAAGATTTATATTCAATGCTGGAGACGTAAGGAACTCAATTGCATACATTTTCCCTGTGGTTTCTTTCTGTACAGATTTTACTTAAGCTAATTTTTTGGTTTAATGAAAAGATTGTGCATGCATAAAATACTCAAGCTAATTTCTTCTCCGATTTTTCTGTTTTTTCTTCCTTTTTCTTCTTCTTTTTTTTAAAACCATGTTTTCTTTTGATATTTTGCAGGTGGTCTTTTGTTGCTTTGGATAGAGCGGTTTGGTTGGTGTTTTCAATTCTATTAAGCAAGGGGTGAGTTTCTAGGCTGAAATTTCAATTAATTGTTTTAAGTTTTGTGAATAGAGGATAGGAATTAGCTAATGGCATCAATTGACAATTGGTTGGTGTTAATTTGTTGTTGTAATGATAGGTTTAGATGATTACAATATTTGAACATGTTGGTAAATCCTTTTGAGTGTTTTGGCAATTGGGTAGTTGAGATGTTCCTTGTCTATTTTCATCGCTTTATACACATTTCACGCAATTTTAAAACCTGCAGCATCGCGCGGGCACCTTTTGCTAGTATTAACTAAGATACATGTATCATACTAGAAACCAATGCATCTAAATTTATTCTCCTGCACCACCCAAGACTTATTGACTTCCCAATTACCCAATAATAGATTAATCATTAAACATCTCCCTTAGTGCACTGCATCATACTCCCCTTAAGAAGAAACTGCCCTGAGTTGGAATTGAATTCGCCAAGATATTCAGACAAAGTCTTGCACATTAAAAGTAGGATGGGTACGGATATTTAAAGGCAACTCGATTTTGTAAGCATAGTCAATTGATCTTCTCCAAAATTCGACATGGACCAATTTTCTTTTCCTTCAATTTATTATAAGCGCCAGATAGAAAACTCTCTTTTTTCAAATAAACCCACACAAGATCACCTTCACAAAATACCTTCACACGCCCATGAGCATTGGCAGCTTCTCTGTACTTCTCATTGCTTTCCTCGAGTTTCTTCTTCACATCCTCATGAACTCTTGCCCTTGAAACAACTAAATCTTCTGCTTTCTTACTGTTTATTGTAGGATTAGAAATGGGAACAAGATCTAGATAGTAGCCTGGAGTTTTCCCATAGACAACCTCAAATGGAGTCTTTCCTATAGAATGATTTACACTCGAGTTGTAGGCAAATTCTGCTTGAGGAAGTATTGAATCCCATTGTTTTGGCTTCTTTGCGGACAAACTCCTGAGTAAATTGCCCAATGTTCTATTCACAACCTCAGTTTGCCCATCCGTTTGAGGGTGGGAGGCACTACTATAAAGCAAATTAGTACCAATTCTCTTCCACAAATGCCTCCTGAAAATACCTGTAGGATGTCTACATATTCCTAGAGAAGGTTATACAGGCTAATTCGAATTTTTTTGCAATAAATAATAATCAACTTTTGAAGTAGGATTGATATGAGTTATCAATCCTGAAATGTGCAGAGCTTAAAATAAAAGAACACACAGATATTTATTTTACGTGGTACAACCCCACATCTGGGGAAAATCCACGGGACTCATTAGTTCAGAATGAATCCACTATAGAATTGAGATTACAAGAAGTACTCACACACACTTATCCTAGACTCAATCTAGATAATGTTTACGACTTCTTCGTAACTCAACTTATGTCACGGGATGATCTTCGTCACTCCTTATGTTGAACGCAATCATGGTCATGATTGCTTCAAGCTCACCGGAGAATAAACACCACAATCGTCTTAGTGCCCTTAACCGTATTAGACACGACATGCATATGTATGCAATATGAAGGATGAATGAATTCGATAAATTACCAAGCAACAGAAGCCCTTGATGACTTACCGAGAGAAATAAGTGCAATAGCTTTTCCAAAAACAGATTCAATATGCTCTTAAAATTAATGCGTTGAAAAGCTATTTATGAAAAGAAACAAACATCCTTTTATTCCCAGCAAGTTTCTCTCACAGGAGAGAAACTTGCGAGACTACACTTCCAAAGCAACTATGACACTAGGACCGATTCGACTACGACATTTGCTTAAACCTGATCCAATATGATCTCCTTAATGAGACGCCACACAAGAGCCAAACAATTATCCAATAACTTCTGATTCAATGAAAATACAAAGTCTGATTCATTATGGACTCTTAATGATGTTACAAAGCGTCCACTTTTATACAGAACCAATTGACTCCTAAAGCAAGATAATTGGAAGATAAGCAAAGTGCACATCACTTAGGAGCCGCTCGTATTTTAACTTCAATCACGAAGACTCTAAAACAGCTTTAACTATAAGTCCTATCATAAATGCATGATATGTCATGATTTACCTATTGTCAAGTTTCTCATATGGTCATGGCATGCCTCGGAAGTATGGGGTTGAAAGAGTAGATCCAAAATGTCTAGTAACAATTCCTCACAAACTAATTTTCAACCTATACTAAAGTATAGGAAATGCCAATACGATTTTCGTACTAACAATCTCCCCCTTTAGCATTTCCTGGACAAAACACTGGATTACATATCAAACATGTTTACAAGAAAAAACCTACATATCCTACTTTGCTTTGTCAAACAGATATTCAGTTCTTGCAATGTTTGCATACCAACAACTAGACTACGAGTGAAGCATAATAGAATTGAAATAATAATAACCATAACTTAGCACAGTTAAACAACAATATTTCATATGTCAAGGAGGTTAAGCAAAGTACCACAAGTTCTGATTCCATAGGCAGAAAACATTTTCTCCCCCTAAATCTCATATGTAACACAAAATATCTACTCCCCCTAAATCTCATAAGTACCACAAAATATTCTCCCCTTTTTTGTTTAGGAAATCCAAAGGAATATAGAGATAACTTCAAAATAGAATAATCCAGAAGCAGAACAGATGAACCTTAGATGCTGCTAGCCCGAGGAGGACGAGGAGGATCAGTAGGCTGAATGGGCCATGCAAGTGATAGTAACAGCTCACTATAGGTGTCAAGACGATCCCAGATGCGACAAAGGAGTGCATGTGTCACTTGATGGGATGCAGAGAGCGAATCCAAAAGAGCCTGTTGCTCGATGGAGAAACCACCAGAAGTACAGTGAGCATCGCTGCGGTGTAAAGTGACCTGGTTGTTGACTTTGATGGTGTCGGATGAGCCAATATCATCTGTCGGCAGTGCAGGGACACCAGCATGAGCAGCCAAGGAGGTGATAATCAACGGAAGAACAAGACTGGATGTCGAAACGGTGGCATTGGCAGCACCAGCGATAATGAGGCTTTCATGAACATAGCACTCAACACTGACAGATTGCTCAATCACAAGATGGAAGAGAATATGAGCAGCTTTCCAACTCACTTTCCCATGCTGGGAAGTGGGATTCAGATAATTTCGCACAAGCATATATAGAGTACGAGCCCACTGAGACATCATACCAGATGAGAGCTCGGTGGGGAGCACCTCGGGTGGAGACACATAGAGGCGATTCACCAGCTGATGGCGCGGAAGAAAATCTGGAACCGGCTCACATGAACTGCCAAAGCGAATATGAGTCAAACCAAGGGCAGCCGAAATAAAGTGGAAACTGAGGGGAATCGCAATTCCACGTACAACCAATCCAGACAGAGCAACAGAGGCAGCGGAGACATCGAGGAAATTGGCCTAAAATTCCCGAACAATCTGGAAATTTGGAATAGGCAACCCACAAACTAATGGCAAGAGACGATGCCCTGAAAGAAAATCAACAAATGTGGGGCCAAAGCTAGAGAGATCGAAGTCCTCTTCAATTAACATGGGACTATGACAAATCACATCTATATACCGGGTAGAGCACACCTGAGAAACGAAGTGAAAGACCGGTGGATGAGGGAATGCGCGAGACGTAGTGCTGGAGCTCGAGCACCGGGAGGAGGACGGCCGTGATGGGATTTCAGCCGGTGAGACACCCGAAGAAGGAGAAGCATCAGTTCGGCGGTGCACGGAGCGAGAGGAATGGGGATTGGTGGCAGCGGAGGAGGAAGAATGACAACGGCTCCGTGTGGTGACCATGGTGACGCGACAGAGCAAGACACGGAGTAGCAGAAGCTGAGAACTTTGGATGACGACAATGGAGGCTGAAGAGAGATCGAATATGAGCGAGGAAGATGGCCTAATCTGCACAACTTAAACACCCACAGTAAAACGCACCGTGTGGCTTTTATGTATTTAAATTTTATTTTATTTTGTTTGGAAAACAAAATAAAAAAAAGAACAAAAGGAAAAAAAAAACGGAAAAGAATAAGGAGAAGTTGGAAAGAATCGAAACATAACAAGAAACAAAAGTAACACACTTAAGATTGAAGACTCAAAACAACCAAGATATAGAACACACTTTAGATGCAGACCCAAAACTCTGTGGAAGATGTAATGATTTTCCATTCATAAACATGCCAAGTATGTGAGCAAGAAGAGACAGTAATAGCAAACCCATCGCTGTCTGAAACGCATAAGAAGCAAAGCATGGTAGGACAGAAGCAAGCCACCACATGAAATGCACAAATTCACAGATAATCAAGGAGGCATACCACTTGCATGGTGAAAAATAAACATCACCAAATGAGTCTACCATCAAGAAGCAAAATTGTGAAGTGAACCCCTTTCAATTAAGCACAAAGAATATGTCCCCCCAAGCAGTGGCGGACCTATGTAGGCGCAAGGAGGTGCACCTGCACCTCCGGTCGCCGGAAAACTCCATAAAACCAATTGAAGTTGCACCTCTGCTCATGCACAGAAGATGTTCGATGAAATGCGCAAGTGAATTGCGCTGCTGTGCTGCTGCGCGCTGCTCTTGAATGAAATGATGGAGGATGGGGTGGAGCCCAATGCATTTACTTACTCATCCGCTTCGAAAGCATGCGCCCAGCTGGAAACCGTTCTGTACAGGAAATTGATTCACTCCTCAGCAAATAAAAGTCCTGCCATGTCTAATTTTTTTGTGGGTATGTAACAGAGGCATTTCAAGTTTTTGGCAGCATGCCAGAACGGAATTTGGTTTCTTGGAAGGCTATGATAGTGGGTTATGCAAAGAATGGTCTTTGCCAGGAGGTTATGAAGCTCATGTATGAAATGCGAACAGAGGGTTTTGAGGTGGATGATTACATCATTGCCACTGTTCTTACTGCACGTGGAGACCTTTTTAAATAAAAAAGCTTGGCAAAACGACGTCATTTTGGACGAGTTTAAAAAAAAAAAAGATAAAAAAAAGAAGGGGAAACTGATGAGCCATTCATGGGCTTCTAAAGGGATTTTATAATTCTTACCTAATTGGGTTTAATTTGGAACTTCTCTTTATTCAATTGGGTTTTGGAAATTCCTTAACTGAGTGGAATTGAGAATTCTCTTCATAAAAAAACAAATTTAACATCAACCAAAGTGTGTGTGCATCACAAGAGTCCTGCGTTTTTTTTTCCTTCTCGCGTCCTTTTTTTTTTTTTAACTTTTAGTTTTAAGAATTGCACCTCCACTTTGAAAAATTCCTAGATCCGCCACTGCCCCCAAGACTAATCCCACCAAAGATGACACATACACTAAATGCATTGCAAGTATAAGAAGATCAGTTTATTTGAGACTTGAATTGTAATTTTTTTTTTGAATTTTGGTGGCTTACTTTATTTAGCTTTCGACATGATCCATGTAACGGATGGTCAATCAGTGTGCTCACGTCGGATGGCTGGAAGCAACTGGGTGATAAAGCACCCCTAGGGAAATACTAATCCGAATCATGAAGGCTCCAAAGATAAGCAAGGATAGCAGACCATCACAACCTGTTGAATCGAACCTCGACGTTGGTTAGACAAGAGGCCCGGTTACTGAGCAATAAGAAGTCACCACCTTTTTTTTTAAAAAAAAAAATTTAATTATTTAACAAGATCAAGAACTTACGCACAGTAGTGTTGTGGCAATCCAAAGAGAGACAAGTGCACGAGTAGAAATATTCAAGGGACTTCATGGAAAAGAGTGTGGTGTGCAAATAAAAATACGTAGATGGATAGATCATTTGATGAAGTTTATAATGCACCAAGCCAATGGAAACCTTTGTGGGAAGCTGTGAGTGTGTGTCTTCAATGAAGTGCAGTACCAGAGCCCAATCTAAGATCAAGCAAATACGTTCAGACAACTACAGGATTGATACGACCTAACAATCCTTGCACGAGCTAGACAAATTTATAAAAACATAAAGTAATTTAAATATCATACATCAAGAATAGGCTTTGGCATGCAGCAGACTCTGAATTAATCTAGAGCACATATACCTAATGACTGTCTAAGGGTTTCAAATTGTAGATTGTCTAGAGGTTTGGTGAAAATATCTGCTAATTGTTTTTCAGTAGGGACAAATTCAAGCAAGAGCACATTCTCTTCCACTAATTCACAAATAAAATGGTGACGAATATCAATGTGTTTTGTGCAAGAGTGTTGAACTGGATTTTTAGAGATATTAATTGCACTCAAGTTATCACAAAACGTTACCATTTTACCTTGCCGAATGTCATAGTCATTTGGCATTTGTTTCATCCATAACAAGTTAACAACTGTGTGCAGCAGCTCCCAGCAACTATGTACTCGGCCTCAGCCGTGGTGAGAGAGACACAATTTTGCTTCTTGCTAAACTAGGAGACAAGGTTGTTGCCTATGTAAAAGCATCCGCCAGTTGTGCTTTTTCTATCACCAATGCTCCCAGCCCAATCTGCATCGGAATAGCCTGCAAGTTCAACATTTGAGTCAAATGAGTAGTATACACCAAAGTTTGTAGTGCCACTTACATAGAGGAGAATTCTTTTCACAGCAAGTAGATGTGATTCTTTGGGATCGGATTGGAAGTGAGCACAAAGTCCAACACTAAAAGAGATGTCTGGTCTACTGGCAATCAAATATAACAAACTGCCAATCATGCTTTTATATAGTTTCTGGTCTACACTTTTGCCATGTAAATCCTTGGAAAGTTTGGTGCTTATGCTCATAGGATTTCGAATGGGCTTGGCAGAATCTAGACCAAATTTGGACACCAGGTTTTTGGCATACTTTGTTTGAGAAATGAACATGCCTCCATTGAATTGTTGGACCTGCAAACCAAGAAAAAAATTTAGTTCCCCAAACATGCTCATCTCAAATTCAGTTTGCATTACCTCATGAAATTCTTTGACAAGGATGTCAGAAGTAGATCCAAAAACAATATCATCCATATATACTTGAGCAACCATTAAATCTTGTTTGGTTCTTTTGACAAAGAGGATTTTATCAATGCTACCACATGTGTACCCTTTTTGAAGAAGATGTGTGGACAATCTATCATACCATGCTCTCGGGGCTTGTTTGAGTCCATAGAGAGCCTTTTGTAGACGATATACATGATTGGGATGGATAGGATCTTGAAAACTTGCAGGTTGTTCCACATAGACTTCCTCCTTTAAAACTCCATTTAGGAACGCACTCTTGACATCCATTTGATAAAGCTTGAACCGAAGATAGCATGCAATGGATAGCAACAATCGAACAGATTCTAAACGCGCAACTGGAGCAAAAGTCTCATCAAAATGCAAACCTTCAATTTGAGTATAACCTTGGGCAACAAGTCTAGCTTTGTTGCGCATGATTTGCCCTTTCTCATCCATCTTATTTCGAAAGATCCACTTGGTACCAATTACATTTGAGTCTTTGGGATGTGGAATCATTTCTTTTGAATTGATTTAATTCCTCTTGCATAGCCCGAATCCAATCATTATCTGCAAGAGCATTTGTCACACTCTTAGGTTTAATAAAGGATACATAACATAAATTGGTTACCTCATTACAAACTTGTTGTCGAGTTCTCAATTTATCATTAACATTCCCAATAACATATGAGGGTGAGTGATCTTTATGAACTTGTTTCGCACCAGGTCCTTAAGTGCCAAAAGTCCTTAAGTGCTTGACATTTGGTTTCTTCCCTTTCTAGATTTCATACGGAGTGCCCTTGGTATGTGGCCTGAAAAACACACAGTTAGATGTATAGCATGCAGTACTGATGGCTTCAGCCCAAAAATAGTCCGCCAATTTGGCACTTTTCAACAAGACACGAGCCATGTCAAGGACTCTATTTTTCCTTTCAGCTACCCCATTCTATTGGGGAGTGATTGGAGTAGAAAATTCATGTTTTATTCCTTTTTCAGAACAAAAATCAGAGAAAGCTTGATTTTCAAATTCCGTTCCATGGTCTGTCCTAAGTCTCATGATAGAAGAATTAGTGTCCTATTTTTCATTCATGATTAGCTTGTACAAACATAGAAGGAATTAAAGGCTTCTATCTTATCATGCAAAAAAATGACCCAAGTAAAACATGAGAAATCATCTACTAAGACAAGAATATATTTCTTTCCTCCTAAGCTAGCAACTTGAATTGGACCAACTAAATCCATATGCATCAGTTCCAAAGTTTTAGAAGTACAGATTGACTTTGTAGCTTTGTGAGGGTTTTTGGTTTGCTTCCCCAGTTGGCACCCTTCACAAACACCCTCACGTCTACCTGAAAAATTGGGCAATCCTCTTACAGATTCACAATTGGACAATTTAATTAAGTCTTGATAGTTCATGTGTCCCAAACATTGATGGCATAAATCAAGATGATCTTTACTCGTCCTAAAACAAACTTGAGAAACTTCATTAGTGGAAAAACAATAACAACTGTGAAGTGATCTGTTTCCAATCATCACATTTGATCCATCTTTATTATTGACAATACATTGGGTTTTAGTAAAACTTACCTCACCTATTTCATCACAAAGTTGACTTACACTGATGAGATTTGCTTGTAGATTTTCAACTAATAAAACATTGTCCAAGCTAGGTGTACCAATTGCCATAATCTTTCCTTTGCCCAAAATCTTGGATTTTCTTCCTTCTCCAAAAGTGACCATTCCACTCACGCATTCTGTAGAGATTTCTGATAAATATGAATTTTCCCTGGTCATGTGTCTCGAACATCCACTATCAAAATGCCAAGATTTAGATTCAGAGTCAGAAAGACTCTAAGACAGCTTCAACTACAAGTCCTATCATGAATACATGATATGTCATGATTTACCTATTGTCAAGTTTCTCATATGGTCGAGGCATGCCTCGGTTATGGGGTTGAAAGAGTAGTACCAAAACATCGAATAACAATTCCTCACACCTATACTAAAGTCTAAGAAATGCCAATACGATTTTCGTACTAACACCTCCAAAAATGGCTGAGAAATTTTGTATCCCTATCCAAAACAATAGACTTTGGAACACCGTGATGCTTCACCACCTCTTTGAAATAAATATCAGCTATATAGGAAGCATACATTGTTTTCTTGCATGGAATGAAATGAGCCATTTTGGAGAAACGATCAACAACCACAAAAATAGAATTATTACCTCGCTGGGTTCTTGGCAAACCAACTACAAAGTCCATGCTTATATCATGCCAAGGGGTTGCTAGGACGGGTAATGGCATGTATAACCCAGTATTTTGTTTCTTCCCTTAGCTAGTTTGGCATATATGACACCTCTTCACAAACTTGATGACATTTTGAAATATTGCTGGCCAAAAATACCTGTCCTTCATCAGGGAAATTGTCTTATCTTTCCCAAAATGTCCACCTAAACCCCTAGAATGCAGCTCTTTAATAATATACTCTCGCAAAGAACGTCTTGGAATACACAAGCAAGTGCCTTTAAAAAGATAATCATTCTGTAGAATGTAATCTTCATGGGGACCGTCTTTGCATAGGCTCCAAATTTCACTAAAATCTTCATCTTGGACGTACAGACTCTTGATGTGGTCAAATCCTTCAAGTTGGATTTGCATAGTATTGAGAAGTGTCACCTGTCTGCTAAACGCATCTGCCACTTGTTTGCACCGTCCACTTTTATGCTTTAGCACAAATGTGTAGTATTCTTGCATAAAAGCAATCCACTTCGCATGTCTGAGATTTTACCCCCTTGGTTATTGATATGCTTAACAGCTTCATAGTCTGTATTCAATATGAAGTCCCTTTGAATCAAGTAAGATAGCCAAAATTGAAGTGCTTGCACAATGGAATAAAATTTCAGATCATAGGTGGAATACTCTTTCTTTGTTGTATTCAATTTTTCACTAAAGAAAGCCACTGGTGTTAGAATTCATAGTTTTGAATATTTTGGATGTTTGGGAGGAAGGAAGAAATCACAGAGAAAGAATGAAGAAGAGAACGTTGCTCTGAAAAGAAAGCTGGAGATTACTATTCATTCCACTCCACTAGCCAATATATCGTTAGCACAGAGAGAGAAGTGAGATACTTCTCTAACGGATTTACATCAAAATTGAATCCTAGCCAATGCTTCTATCATCCTAGGAGATGCTTACATGTGTCACTGGCTGGCACTGAAGTCTTAGGCTAGAAAGAGAGTCCACTTGGACTATGATCCAATGGCTCACATTACAAACAGAAATTAAAACGTATAAAATGAAATTAAAACAGACTTTGTGACTTTGGCTCCAAGGTTTTTAGCTTAAGGGTTACACATCAACACTCCCTTCTAACCCTTTAGCTGATTTCACACCAAGTAGTTCTCTTAGATACACAAATCGATCCTTAGACAGAGCCTCGGTTAATATATCTACAATCTAATCTTCTATTTTCCTGTAGATAAGTTCAATCTCCTTTGCTTGGATAACTTCTCTAATGAAGTGAAACTTTCTACTGATATGTTTGGTTTTCTAGTGGAGAAATGGATTCTTTGCCATTGCTATGGCTGATGTGTTGTCACACATGATTTGAGTTCCTTCAACTTGTTCTTCTCCAAAGTCCTCAAGTACGAACCTCAGCCATTTTGCTTGGGAAGTAACTTCAGCAGACGACATATTCGCTTCTGCGGTGGACAATGCTACTGTGTTTTGCTTAATCGATGCCCATGAAAACGCACAGATCCTAGAGTAAATGCATACCCAAGTGCTTGTCATATCATCTTCACTTCCTGCCCACACTATCACAAGAATCGATTAGAGTAGTTCTTCCCTTTTATAAATTCAATTCCAAAATTCAGTGTTCCTTGAATGTATCTCAGCACTCTCTTTGTTGTCCCCAGTGTGTTTCTTGGTAGGATTGTGCTTGAACCTTGCCAAGAGACTTGCTGCAAACATCGCATCAGGTCTAGTTGCAGTCAAATAGAGCAAGCTTCCCACAATTTGTCTATATTCTCCTTCATTCGCAGCTTCCATCAATCTTGCTTAATCTCTCATTTATTGCAAGTGGAGTAGCCACTGCTTTGAAATCTTTCAATCCGAACTTCTCAATCAACTTCTGTCCATACTTCTTTTGGTGTATAAAAATACTCTTCTCGGCTTGTAGTATTCCCATTCCAAGAAAGTGGTGTAACAATCCCAAATATGTCATCTCATAGTGCTTCATCATGTCTTTTCTAAATTCTTCAAGCATTTGTGGACTGTTACCAGTATATACAATATCATCTATGGAGGGAATGATTTTCCCCACGAGAATATTCATCAAAGATTCCTTCGTCTTCTCCGCTTCTCTTTCCCCCTGCAAAATAGATCGGAGTAAAAGGACCACACCCGGGGGGTGTTGGCCAAAAGCCCTCCGATGCCTAAGTTAGGTAAGGTATTTCAAGGAAAACCGAGTGGCCGGAGCCTTGTGTAAGGGAGAGAAAGAAAGTGGTGGCTAGGGTTTGTGAGAAATGATTTCTGCAGAGTTTCAATAGGAATTTAGACGTACCTCAACCCTTATGTGTAGCCATCCTTTTATAGTTGTCTTGGAGGCTAGGGTTTCAGAGGAATAATTCCGTAGATGGAAGGGAATTATTCCTCCCCTTTTTGGAATTGATTTGATTAATTAGGGATTTGATTTATTAGGGTAAATCAAATCCCTAATTGTGGTAGGTATCAAATCAAATCCCATTTTAATTAGGTAACTCCTCATTCAATTGGGAATCGGGTAGGAATCAAATCAATTCTCAACCCAATTAGGTAATCTTCAATTTAATTGGGTAATCCCCAATTAAATTGAGTAACTCCCAATTAGGTTGATTAATTCCCAATTAGGTCAAATAATCCCCAAATGGAAGGAATCATTTGACCTAGGGTCTGATTTAATTCGGTTCCCACAAATGCACCCGACTTCTGCATGGCACGTGGTGGCATGTAGGAGATGTAGATTATCCGTTGGGCTGTCCAAACTGGGCTTCCTTTAATGAATTGGACTCCTTTTGCAAATTGGGTTCCCAATTGGAGTGAGCTTTTGACTGTTCTTGGAGTTGGGTTCCCAATAGGAATGGGCTTGCGATTCCTTCTTAACCTGGGATGCCCAACTTCTGTAAATGCAGGGCTTCTCTTCACTCTCTTTCACATCACAAACTTAACTTCTCTACTTTCTTGCTTGAGAGAGATCTTGGAGAATTTGTACTGCTTGTCGAAGAGAGGAGTCGCCGTGCATCCCAAGGTAAGTCGAGCATGTATTTTCTTTTTATTCGTCTTTTCTTCTTTTTTGCGCGAAGGTCCGTTAGGGGATTTGCTGGACTCCCCTTCAAAAAGGAAGGCTGATGTCAAGTCTTCAAGAAATGAAGCTGCGACTTCGTTGGCGAAGGATGCATCCCGTAGAGGAAGAAGCCAAGGATCCTTCACGAGAAGACTCAAGTAAGACTTGTTCCATCGTCATCCGCCAGGTCGGACATCTCTTTGGTGCAGATGGCAAGAAGGTTGGTGGTATGCGCAGTGTTCGAGGTGTTCTACCCAAGCCTCCGGCGACAAGTTTGAAAACCATGATATGCTTCGTGAGGCGGCTCGTGCCGGCCTAGTTCTCGCCGAAGGCGTCAAGGAGATGTAGACATTCCTCCTCGAAGTTTGAATAAATCGCCCATCGGTCAAAAGATGGAGATCGGTGAGTCTACTCACAATCCAACCGCTGTTGAGTCACGGGCAGTCAAGCGTGGAGTTGATTCAAGATATCATTGACTCATTTGGAGATGAGGTTGGCGGAGGCTAAGAAGACTAGAGAGTCATCTGGCGAAGGGATCTTGGTCGCTAGCTGATCCCAAGGTGAATAAGTCCAACCCTGCAGGGGATGCATGTGTGTCCGACCGCTCAAGACGAACTTTCTATCAAACCCGCCCTCTTCAGGCCGAGTTGGTCGATCACATCATCACTGGCGATCTCGGCTCCTTCTCTAGTCTTTCCTTGGAAAAACAAAGTGAAGCAACATTTCATCCGCTTAAAAATGAGTAGTTTTTGTGCTGAAACTATCCGAAACTCATCTGCGGTTGCCCTCTTCTCTGCGGACTTAATTAGACGAAACGATGTCTATACATCTTGAGCGCAAGAATGCCGACGTCTCCTTTAGTTATGACAAGCTTCGTTGGCGCATGTCCTAAGTCTGCGAAAAGTCCAAGCTTGAAGCTACCACAAATGCGCAAGTTGGGCTACTTGGACGCTCAACCGAAATGGTTCATTCTATGCCATTGGAGATGGAGACATCGAGATGCTCATATGACTTGCTCCTATGCAGAGTGAGCAGTTAATGTTGTGAACATGGAGGAAGCTCAAGAGCGAGTCGAAGAGGTAGCCAAGAGGACGAAGTAGATGAGGATGCAGCAGATGAGGTAGTGATAAACATCGCGGATTAGGCAAGTAAAGCTGTCACCAAGGCATAGCTGATCAGTGGATGCCGAAGAGGTCTGCAACTCAAAGGTCTCCTGCTGGCCCCTCGGAGTATATGAAGACTTCTTTGTTTCTTTTCAGCTTTTGTAGTTTGCTTTCTTGTTTAGAATAATTGGTCTTATTTGACCATCTTCTCTTTGTTGAACTTTGGCCGATTGGTCAGCTTGTTATGGAAATTTCAGTTTGTTTTTCACTTTAATTTGCGTATTGATTTGTGAACTACTTGAGTAACCAGCCTGTGTCTTGATTGCACATCTTCTTCGGATATTCATGAGTGACAGGGTTCCCCTTGGGGATTCTGAGCGTATTCGCACATCCCGTAGGATGTTTTTCCCTTAGGAGGTTAGCGAGTGTCAAGGTCCCCCTTGAGGGACTCCAGCGTGTCCTGCACATCCCTTAGGATGGTTCCCTTAGAAAGTTGGCGAGTGCCAGGGCCCCCTTAAAAGGCTCCGTGTCCTACACATCCCTTAGGATAGTTTCCCTTAGGAAGTTGACGAGTGCTAGAGCCCCCTTAAGAGGCTCCAGCGTGTTCTGCACATCCCTTAGGATGGTTTCCCTTAGGAAGTTGGCGAGTGTCGGGCCCCTTAAGAGGCTCTGGGGATTCTGCACATCCCTTAGGATGCCTTGGTCATCGTGCGTCTCAGAAGGGCGCTTATGGGCAATCAGATGTCTATCTCGCCTCCCTTAGAAAGGATAGAAACACAGATATTCCCATAAGTCATGAAGACCTCCTTTTAAGAAATTCTGGAGCACCTGCGTCTCCTCGGAGACACTTTTTACGGCTGCGTCTCGAATGGCGCTTTGGTCGCCGCTTACATCTCCCTTAGGACGCTACTTATGGGCAGCTGCGTGTCTATCCCCTCCCTTAGGAAATGGATAGGAACTGGATACTTCCGCGAAGGCATGGAGACCTCCTTTTAAGAAATTCTGGCGCACCTCGTCTCCCTTAGGGCGCTTTTTACGGGTTGCGTCTCCGGGACGCTTTGGTCGCCGCCCGTCTCCTTAGGACGCGCTTATGGGCGACTATTTTGCGTGATCTCGCCAATGAATGCGTGAGCGGCTTTGCCGGTAACGGCGATTGTAGGCAGCAAACTGCGGATGATGTTTCTCGGATGAATCGCTCCACATCGGCTTCTTTAATAGAGGATAGAGCTTGGCCTCGATTCATTTAGTATAGTAGTCGATGACGATGATCATCATGTCATTCTTGGCGGGCACGGGTGGCAAGAGTCCTACTAAGTCAATGACCCATTGCATGAATGGTAGACTTGGCAGGTTAGGATCGGCTTGTATCGCTAGCGGCTGATCACATTTCTTGACATATTTAGTGGACTCGTGGCGCATGGTAGGCCGAAGTATCCTGTGTTTAGAGCCTTCCAGCAGTAATGCCCCTATAGTGGTTGCCACACTCGCGTCGTGAATTTTGCAGAGGACCTCAAGTGTTTGAGGGTACCTTATGCAGATGAGATGAGGGCCAAGTATGATCTGTGGATGAGCTTGCTACCGTGCATATAGTATCTAGTGGCCTTCTGCTGACCTTCATAGTTTCGGACTTGTCCGGTGTGTTTCCATTCACTAAGTAGTAAGTGATGGGGTCTTGCCAGCTGGGGTCCTCGCCAATTTGCATTGTGTCGATTGGCTTTATTTCTTCAATGCTTGGTCGGTCAAGGTGTTCAGCACCGGGATGGAGCATCTGAATCGGTATCCAACGCCGACCCTAGACCGCTAGTGCATCGCATGTGCGCTTCTCCGCCTGTGGTACTTGTTGGATGGTGAAGGTAGGAAACACCTTCAACAGCTCCTGAACTTTGTCAAGGTACAAGATCATCCTTGGGTGTTTCCCCATGTATTCACCGACGCTTGATTCGTGATTAGCCGAGATTCGAATAGATGGCTAGCTTCTTGATTGTGAGTTCTTCACAAGCGCAGCGGTGAGTAGTGCCTCGTATTCGCCTCATTGTTCGAGGTCTGGAAGCCAAGCGTGATAGCTTGCTCCAACAAGGTTCCATCCGAGGTGATGATGTCGACACCCGCTCTAGCTCCTTTTTGGTTTGACGCCTCCGTCTACTCGCAACGCTATCACATGTCTCTAGGTTGGCTAGGTTCAAGGTCCCGCTTTTGAACTTTCCTTCTTTTCATTGACCATTTTCTTCTTCGGCCGATAGGGTAAACTCCGCTATGAAGTCAGCTAAAGCCTGGGCTTTTATTGCAACTTTTGGCCGGTAGAGGAGGTCATATTGGCTTAGTTTTATAGCCCACTTCATGAGTCGCTGAGAAGCATCAGGGCTATGAAGGATTGATCTCAAAGGAAAGTCGGTCATGACGATGACTCGATGAGCTTGGTAGTAGGGTCGTAGCTTTCTCACGGAAACTACAAGAGCCAAAATGGGTTTCTCCAATTTTGGGTAACGAGTCTCTGCACGAGGAGAGCTTTTGACGTGTAGAATATCGGATGTTGGGCCTCACTCTTCTCGAATGAGAGCCGAGTGACATTGAGTTGGACACCGCAGTACACGAACAAGTCTTCACGAGGGACTGGCTTTGAAAGCGTGGGAGGTGAAGTGAGATAAGTCTTCAAACTCTGGAAAGTTACTTCGCACTCCTCATCCCATTTGTCTCTTTGTCCTTTCTTCAAAGCTTTGAAGAATGGTTTGCACTTGTCGGTTGATCTCGAGAGGAATCGCTGAGGGCTCGCCTGCCGCCAATGACTTTGTATTTCCTTCACTGTGGAAGGCGACTTCATCTCGAGAATGGCTTTAATTTGACGTGGGTGTGCCTCGATTCCTCGTTGTGTGACTAAGTATCCCAAGAATCGACCGGAGGATACACCAAACGTGTATTTACTTAGGTTCAACTTCATGCGATCTTGGCAGAGCAGGCTGAATGCCTCGGCGAGGTTTTTAAGGTGATCTGCACGTTTTGGGGCCTTGACCAGCATGTCGTCCACGTATACCTCCATAGTTTTGCCGATTTGCTCCTTGAAGATTTTATTCACCACCTTTGGTAGGTTGTTCTCGGCGCTTTTCAGCCCAAAGGGCATGACCTTGTAGAGAGGTCCTCTCTCGATGATGAAAGAAGTTTTGCCTTATCATCCGTGTGCATCAAGATTTGGTTATAGCCGGAGTAAGCATCCATGAAGTCGCAAATTGATTGCCGTAGTGGAATCCACGAGTTGGTCGATTCTCGGCAATGAGAAGTTGTCTTTTGGGCATGCTTTGTTGAGATCAGTGTAATCGACGCGACTCTCTACTTGCCCTTCTCTTGTTTTGCTAGAACCACGCTGGCAAGCCACTCTGAGTAGGAGACCTCTTCAATAAAGCCGGCGGCTAGGAGTTTGTCAATCTCGGCCGATGATAGCGACTCGCTCGCGGTTGCGCTCTTTTGCGCCATTGGCTTGCAGTAGGGTTGATATGGACGGTGGCGATGAACTTTGGGTCGATGCTGCATGTCCGACGGCGACCACGCGAACATATCTTTGTTATTCTCGGAGGAAGGTGGTAAGCTCCATCTTCTCGTCTGGGCTTAGGCACGATCCGATCCGCGCTTTTTTGTCTGGCTGATCAGATCCAAGGGTATTAACTCGACATGTTCCTCGTGTTTCCATCCTTCTTGAAAGACCTGACGGATTTCCTCGGCTTGGGCCTCGACGCTTAATTGTTATAAGATAGCAAGATTCGGTTGTTCAACTTCCTTTAGATCTGCCTAGCTCATAGGGAGGAATTACGCTTGTTTGCTTTTCTTTAGCCCTTGGGCGGAGCATTTTCGCCATTACGATCATGTTGATTTGTCCAACACCGAACCCTAGGATTGGGTACGAATTTTCTGATGTGTGGCGTAGGTGATGGCGTTGATCTTGCCGATCCATGGCCGCCTGAATGCCGCTGTAGGGTGAGACTCATTGATGACCATGAACGCTTGCGCGTAGACTACAAGTGGGGAGTAGATGTCGAGGTCATCGTGCCCATGGTAACCGCTTGTTGCACCATTGAAACCGATCGATCCGGCGATTTGTTGATCTTTGCCTCCAAGCCCATCTCACTGTTGGATGACACCACCGTAGGATATTACTGCCGCTTCGTGCGCATGGATTTAGTCGACCATGGCTTGAGCGATTTGTGGCGTCCGGCGACAAGGGCATCGTTATGTGGCATGTTGAGGCCGATCAGATCTTTCTTTTGGAAGCCGATTACGGATCGCTTCTTCACTGGTGGAAGGTTAGTCGAGACTTGGGAGATCATAGTAGCCCGCTTGATCTTTCTCTTCTTTTCCCTTTGGTGAGCCTTGACTCCTTGGCATCGGCTAGGATTGTGTTAATCCTTATGACCTCTCGGAGCGGCCTTGGCGGTGCCTCGATCTTCAATCCGTTAGATGGCCTCGCTTCGCGATGAACTCCGTATAGTGACCTTCTCTCACGAGTTCTTCAAGGTGTGCTTTCCAAGCGAGACAGTTGTTGGTAGTGTGCCCGTATGTCCCATGGAAGGCACAGATTTGCTAGTATCCCTCTTGTCCGGATCTCCTTTCAAGGGTGGCGGTCTTCTTACCCAAGGTTTGTTTTTCACTTGGGCTAAGATTTGATGTATGGGGATGGTGAACTCGGTGTAGTTCTCTCCTGCTGCAGCTGTCAGATCCTACAATGTTGGCCTTTTCTCGCTTTGAATCTCTTGATGTAATCTCGAAGGAATCGTCGGACTTCTTGCGCAGTTATGCAAGTGGTCGGGATTTTTCTTGATTGTTCAAGAAGAGGTGTACTTTGGTGAAGACGTAAGCCAACTCCTTGAAGGTTGATCGACCCGGATGAAAGGGTGTGGAACCAATCTTGGGCTGCCTCGCAAGGTCACTACGAATACCTTGCACATCAACGCGTCGTCGAACTTGTGGAGGATCATGACACTTTTGAAGTGTTTTAGGTGGCTCTCGGGATCGGAGTCCCCTTTGAAGTGTGTAAACGAAGGCGTGGAGAATCGCCGGGAGCAGCCTGCTCGATTTGGCAGTGAAAGGTGTGGAGTTTGCTCGGTCGATCTCCTTGCATAGTGCATCGTCGAGGTTCCATAAGTCTTCGGATCTCGAAGTCGGTCATTCATAAGCTTCTCAACGTCTTCCATACACATTGTTGGTCGATCATGTTGGCGACCTTCGCGATTCGGGCGACGTTGACTGACCTCCTCTTGGGTCCTGCGAGGTCGACCTTCTCGCTGCGTGCTTAGGCGCTGTTGGTGGACGCGCTTACGAGATTCTTCGTAGCTTGTCGATGAGAACTGTCTCTTCGAGAGTGAGCAGCGGAGCAACCTTCCTCGTAGTCCTCATTGTGAGGATTATCCAGTTGACCACACTAGGGACCTAGCCTCGTGAATGCTCCTCTGCGAGTGGACAGCCGAGCGCCTTTCTTCACGATCCTCGCAGATGGTTGTCCGTTGTCCTCCCGGGGCCTAGCCTTTGAAGTACATTTCTGCGGGCCCAAGCGGCGTGGACGCCAAGTCGTGGGCCTAGCCTCTCGCTCATGTTGTTCCTCAAACTTAATCTGCTCCGAGGGGCTCGCAGATGCTTGTGACATGTCGGTAGGCCGATCGTTGTTGTCCTCGCCTTGTCCGCCACTCCGCTTGACCTCGCCGGGTACCCATTGAGTCGCCCGGTGCATTCGTCCATCCTTCTCTCTTCGCCCCTATCCAAGGTCAAGGTCTTGAGCCAAGGTCGATTTGTTGGAGGAGTTGCCTCATCGGATCGCTTTGGTTGTCCATTCTCGAGCTAGTGGTCAACTCTCGCACTAAGGTCCGCAGTTGACTTCGTGGATCGGGAGCAGAAGTGTGTGGAGTCCAATTGCATACGGGCTAGGGTTTCATTGGAGGTGTGCACAGGAGCGTGTGTCGAGCGTGGAGGCAATGGAGGGAACGCTTGAAGTTGCTCCAAGACCGGGCCTAAGTCGGCGGTGGTAACAAGTCCACCTTGATGAGAGGTTCCACCATGTTCGGCGGAGGTGGCCGGTGCAGTGGTGAGAGGTTTTCGGCCGTCGCGGATTTAGCCATCGCGGCGGTTTTGCCCCTCGTCTTCATGCTTCCAACCATGGTTGTTTGGAAGGCCTCGGTGGATTGGAAAGTAGGAGGAACGGATTCCTTGAGCACGCGTTGAGTATAACTCGTGCTCTCAATGAAAGCACCAATTTGGAGGGAATGATTTTCCTACGAGAATATTCATCAAAGATTCATTCGTCTTCTCCGCTTCTCTTTCCCCCGCAAAACAGATCGGAGTAAAAGGACCACACCCGGGGGGTGTTGGCCAAAAGGCCCTCCGATGCCTAAGTTAGGTAAGGTATTTCAAGGAAAACCGGGTGGCCGGAGCCGTGTGTGGTGGCCGGAGCCTTGTGTAAGGGAGAGAAAGAAAGTGGTGGCTAGGGTTTGTGAGAAATGATTTCTGCAGAGTTTCAGTAGGAATTTAGACGTACCTCAACCCTTGTGTGTGGCCATCCTTTTATAGTTGTCTTGGAGGCTAGGGTTTCAGAGGAATAATTCCGTAGATGGAAGGGAATTATTCCTCCCTTTTTTGGAATTGATTTGATTAATTAGGGATTTGATTTATTAGGGTAAATCGAATCCCTAATTGTGGTAGGTATCAAATCAAATCATTTTAATTAGGTAACTCCTCATTTAATTGGGAATCGGGGTAGGAATCAAATCAATTCTCAACCCAATTAGGTAATCTTCAATTTAATTGGGTAATCCCCAATTAAATTGAGTAACTCCCAATTAGGTTGATTAATTTCCAATTAGGTCAAATAATCCCCAAATGGAAGGAATCATTTGACCTAGGGTCTGATTTAATTCGGTTCCCACAATCTACATATAGGGAGACAATAATAATACCTGAATTCTCACTTGTTTTAACATACAAAGTTGCTTCACTTGAACTTTTCTTGAAACCAGCACTGTTGAAGTATGCATCTATTTCATCATACCAGGCCCTTGGTGCTTGTTTCAATCCATACAATGCCTTGTGCAATTTGTACACCTTTGTTTCTTCATTTTCTTTCACAAAACCTTGTGGTTGTTCAACATACACTTCTTCTTTTAATTCCCCATTGAGGAACGAGACTTAACATCTAGCTGATACAAGTTTCATTTCTTCTGTGCAGCAAGAGCAATCAAGGTTCTAATGGTGTCTAACCTTACCACTAGGGCAAAGGTTTCATTGTAATCAATCCCAGGCTTTTGTAAGAAGCCTTTAGCCACCAATCGAGCCTTATTTTCTGCACAGTAACATCTAGATTAAGTTTGGTCTCATAGACCGACTTGACACCAATGACAAGTTTATTAAACGGTCTCTCAACAAGCTGCCAAGTATTATTCTTCTCTATCATTTCCAACTCAATTTCCATTGCCTTTCTCCATGACTTATCTAGATCAACTTGTTCAAAATTCTCAGGTTCCACTATGCACATATTACACTGATCCATGATCTCGTTGATACTTTTCCATTTCTTTGGTGTGTGGTCAATAGCTTGCGAGCTTTCAAGTATTTCCTCATCTTGTAGTGTAGTACCTCCGTCCACTTGAGTTGATGGTTCGAAGGTTTGACTTGATTCATAGCCTTGATTTTCAGTAGGCATAGACACTTTCATTTCTCTTGCACCAGTATTCTCCCATTCCATGAAGCATCTTCATCAAAATGTACATCTCTAGATAGAATAATCTTTCTAGATTTTGGATCAAATAGTCTGTACCCTTTTTCACATATTCTATAACCCACAAAGATACACTTGTGGCTGTTTTCTTCAAGTTTATGTCTTAGTGCTGAAGGGATGTGCACATGGCAAGGAGATCCAAAAATCTTCAAGTGTGCGATACCTGGTTTTCTGCCAGTGTAAGCTTCAAATGTTGTTACCTTCTTGAGAGACTTGGAGGGACATTCAAGAATTCATAGTTTTGAATATTTTGGATGTTTGGGAGGAAAGAAGAAATCACAGAGAAAGAATGAAGAAGAGAACATTGCTCTGAATATGGAGGCGGGCATGTACATATAAGGCACATCACCCCCTGTCCGTTGGTCGATGTGGGATGTTATAATCCACCCCCTTTAGGGGCCTGACGTCCTCGTTGGCACACTCGCACTACACGACAAAGTGGCTCGATACCAAATTGTCACATCCTAGGATCTGCTCTCGCCATAGCACGATATTGTCCTCTTTGGGCCCCCTCTGCCCTCAAGGTTTTGTTTGAGCTCATGAGCAACTTCCCGGTGGGTCACCCATCCTGGGATTGCTCTAGCTCCAACTAAACTTAACCGAAGTTCCCATGACTCAAGCCAATGAGCTCCCAAAAGGCCTCGTGCTAGATGGAGGCAGACATTTACATATAAGGCACATCACCCCCTCTCCGTTGGTTGATGTGGGATGTTACATCAACAATTGGATGTCCCTCTTGGATGAGGACTCCCCATTTGCCCACGTGCGAGGCGTCCCAATTGCCTTCAAATATTTTCTCAAAATCTGGTATAAAAAGTACGGGGGCACTGGACAACTTCTTTTTGACAATATGGAAACTTTTTTTAGCTTCTAGCATCCAAACGAACACTCCTTTCTTCATACGAAAAGTCAAGGGAGCGGAAATGGTGCTAAAATTTCGTATGAATCACTGATAAAATGAAGCTAATCCATGGAAACTTTTGACTTCCTCCAAGCTTTTGGGTATTGGCCAATTTTGGATAGCTTGGATCTTCTCATTATCAACTTCAATTCCTGCAGGGGTCTGTACAAAGCCCCAAAAAACTAGGCTATTCCTCACAAAAGAATACTTTTTGAGGTTTACATAAAGCTTTGCAGTTCTTATAGTCGTTAGAACAACTCTCAAATGTGCAATAAGCTCATTTTTGTCCTTACTATATATAAGAATGTCATTAAAGTATATGACAACAAATTTACCAACATAAGGATGAAAGACTTGATTCTTTAACACATGAATGTGTTGGGTGCATTTGAAGTCCGAACGGCCTAACAAGCCATTTGTAAAGTCCTTCGTGGGTCTTGAATGCGGTCTTCCCTTCATCACTAGGTTTGATGCGAATTTGGTGATGTCCACTTTGAATATCAATCTTAGAAAACACTTTTGCACCAGCGAACATATCAAACATGTCGCCGATCCTCAATCCTTGGAATTGGAAATCGGTATTTGATAGTAATCCGATTAATTGCATGACTATCGACGCACATACACCAAGTTCCATCCTTCTTTGGTGTGAGTAAAGCTGGGACTGCACATGGGCTTATACTTTCTGTGATATAGCCTTTGCTTAAGAGCTCTAGAACCTACCTCTTAAATTCTTCATGCTCCTTAGGGCTCATGTGATAATGAGCTTTATTAGGAAGACTTGCTCCCGGAACTAAGTCAATTTTGCGTTGGATATCTCTAAGATGGGGAAGCCCACTTGGGATATCATCAGGTAAAACATCACTGAATTCTTCCAATAGAGCATGTACCACACCTGGTGCCTCGGAGATCTGCACATTTTCATTAGAGACTAGCATGTAAACAATGCCACTCTCTTCACTTTCCTTCCCAAATTCAGACAAAGTGAGAAAATTATTACCCTCCACTTGAGGAGATGCACGACTCAATTCTTCGTTGCAAAGAAAAAGAACAATTTCCACTTTTCCCATCTTAAAAGCGTAAGTATGTTTATGCCCATCATGGACAACCTCCCTATCATATTGCCGTGGCCCTTCCAAAAGTATGTGACACACTTCAATTAGCACTACATCACACCAGACTTGGTCCTTATCATTTTTGCCCCTATAATGAGATTAGACACTGTTTATAGATTTTTACCTCATTACCGTTTTGAACCAAGAGATCCAATAAGGCTTTGGATGTGGCTGAGTATCGAGTTTCAATTTGTTCACCATGTCTTTGGAGACAATGTTTTCACAGCTTCCACCATCTATGACAATAGTGCACACCTTTGATCAGTTCATAATTACATATCATTTTGTATTCTTCTAACTTATGATTTGGTTATGTTTTTGAGTTAAACTTGTGCTTTTAATCTTTTTTATCTTTGTGTTAAGTGTATTAAGCTTTGGGACTCATTTAATGCATTTTGGAGTCAAGTTAGCTCAAAATGGTGTGTGCAGATAAGTCAACTTCACGGATTGGACTGTACTAGCTCAGGAATAACCAGATGATGAACCCTATATCATTGGAAAGATGTGGAAGTCTAGTTTCTGGAGCATTTTACGGTTCATGATTCCGAATCTTCTAGAGGAAGTTATACAAGTTTTGGCAGCTTAAGGTCAAATTCAGTAGCATCTACGTTACTAGGCCAAAAATGACATTTTAAGGTCTTTTCGATTTTTCCTTGAGTTGGGCTGCATATGCTTGGAAAGATACAACAAAGAGCTTCAAGATTCATATTTTTCCAAAATTTTCAGATTGGAGGAACAAGCCCAAAAAAAAACTACAATGCATGAGCTAATTGTTTGTGGTGGGATTTGTTAGTGGAATTTTGCAGCAGCCAAATGAATTAAAAGAAGATGAAGTGGGAGCTATGACACTAAGCCTAAAGACAAAAGAAATTGTTTTCAAATGAAATAGTGTGCTTGGATTAAGGAATTTTCACCAAAGAGGATTGGATCAAAGGAAGTGAAGAGAAATGGAGGAGAAGACTTGGCAAAATTTGTGAAAAGCAAGCTGTTGTGAATTTTGGAGAACCTAAAAATTGGAGATTATAAAGATTAGTCTAAACACAAATTATACTCACAAGTGCACAAGGTCAATCGTAATATAGTGTGGCAAATACGAGTTCATTCTCATGGGCATTGAGTTCAACTTCCAATTAGTCTAACGCAATTTGCTTCACAAAATACTTTAACTACTCTAATTATAGAAACAAGAAATGAAACACATAGCACACTCACGTAAACACAAAAGGGGTTTGTGAAAGAATGATTTAATTACCAACGAAATTAAAAGACAAAGCAAGTAGAAAGTCACGAAACACAAGGATGAGAAATTGAAGTTTACAAAAGCACTAGGACAATGAAATTTACCACTAGTAATCTTATCTAGTCTCTTATTCACCTCATTATTACAAAAAGGGAAAAAGACGACCAGAAAACAACGATAGTAGAACAAAATACCATCGTTGTGTTTAGAAAGACAATGATAATAGAAAACCAAGGTGGATAAGTAACTTAAACACCTAAAAAATCAAGATCTGCTTGGGTATTTCTAAAACACGACGCACCCAACTCAAAAGCGTCATCTTATTAAACAGGTTTTCTTCATACTTAAACTTTGACCCCAAAAACAACGCCACCAGGTATGAAGCCACCGACATAGAAAGTAAAGACGACGATTTACCAAAACAGTCGTTGTGTTAATTCCTAGATAAACATGACCTTAAGCAGCGTTGTATTATTTTAATGGAATCCATACCGATATATTACAAATCAACGCTGTAGTAAAGTCATGTACCATGACAGTAAAGATAAATTTATCGACGTATTATGCCCCAATGTACTACGATGGTACTTACAACACTACTGTCGTATAGAGTAGTTGAAAACCACAACACTAGAAGAGTAGATAACGACGCCTAAATTCAAAAATATCCACATCATATTTTTACTATATGAAGACATATTAAGTTAGTACACGAAAACGGTCCATATAAGTTAGTACTAACCACGTCGGTTTGTCCAATGAGCTTCGTATAATTATTTTACCACGTCATTAAGTGAAAAGTACAGTCGTATTTATTCAATTTATACGAATGTTTTATCTGTAAACTGTAGTCTTAATTTTGATTACTTTTTAAGATTTTTTTTTATATAAAGATTTTGGTAGCCTACGATGGTAGATCAACAAAATGACAAAAATTGAGAAAAACCATGACGGTTTATATAGAAAACCTTCATCACATAGAAAATAAAATGAGATCCCAAAAGATATGAAATCTTACCAGTGGGAGCAATGTTCCTCATCATAATCGAACCATTTATCTGAGAAAGACAATATTTTAGACGTTGATGACGTTTGTGTCTTTGTGTATTTGAGATACACAAAGGCACATACGCATCAAAATCCAAACTATTTGCCTCTAAACCAAACCCGGCCTGAACTGACAACGTCCGTTTCTTTAGTTATAGCATCGTTAAAATTAAATTCCCATGTCGTTAAGTGAAATACACTGCCGTCTATTTTTTTATACGATTGTCCATTCTGAATACCATCGTCTTAAATTTGTATTCTTTTTTAAATTTAATTTCCGGATTTTAGTAGCCTACGATGATAGATCAACAAAATTACAACTACGGAGTAAAACCACGACGGTTTATTTAGAAAACCGTGGTATGAGTTGTAATTTTAGGCTTATTTACTTAATTAAATCTTGAGAGAAATGCAAACCGAAGATATATGAAATCTTACCAATGGGAGCTATGTTCCTTATCACAATCGAACCACCAACATGAGAAAGACAATATTTTGGAAGTAGATGTAATGTGTGTCATCAATATTTTGGACCTTCAGAGAGGTGAGAGAGAGAGAGACACACACGCACACACATACATCAACTTCCAAATTATTTCCTCCCACTCAAATCCATACCTTCAGAGATTTAGAGAGCCAAGGGCGTATGCGACTTGAGTTAGAGTTGGAACCCTAATAGAAAAGCCCCAATTTATATATACATCCAGGGGTTTAATCGTAAAGAGAGCGGTATTATTCATATTAACCATGGCGGTGTATTCATAAATAGCACCTTATTAATATATATATATATATACCACGTCGAGATGAGTTCATAGACACATAGTGGGCAAAAATGGAAGTTGAAACGAAGAAGTTACGAGATACGGAAGCGTAGTGGCATAATCGTAAATATTTCAAAAAGGGTTTTTAAAAATCAGAATTTCTTCTCTCTCTCTCTCTCTCTCTCTCTCTCTCTCTCTCTCTCTCTCCCTCTCCCTTTGCGTACGAAATAGACCCCCTTGTTCACCCGACGACCTTTTGGCCTCCCACTGCCACCTCTGGCCACCAAACTTCACAGGACCGATGCCAAAACAACCACCTCAACCTCCTCTTCCTAACCCACCCTTCAGCGGTCACAATCGCCGCCTTCATTTGTCGAGAAAAGGCCAAAAAGGGCCGATTTTTACCCAAAATTCACTGCTCATTCCGGCAATTCCGAGTAAAGATTAATATGAGTTATGGTACTTCGTGATTGCTATGTGAATATGTGATTGTACCATGCTAAGTACCCTCCCATGGTTATTGTACCCACATGTGGTGTTGGACTATCCAGCTTGTGGGCACATATATGGTTGTGTTAGTTTCTTATCACACACGGCGTTGGATTATCCGACGTGTGATAGTGTAGTCTGTGCATGTAGGACTTAGTGGTTGGATTTGGCCACAAGTGGCTTTGGAATTTCCAGCGTGTGTACTGTAGAGTGTTAGTCCCCCGGTTGGACAACTCATTCCTAGATGCTGGGTAGAAAGTTGAAATCTTGCAGGCTAGTCACACAAGCCCCCTATTGGATTATTTCCCCGATACTTTAGTTGGTGTGACACTATCTTATATATATATATATATATATATACAGTTATTCTCTTATCCGGATGTCCGCATGTTATTATCATGTGGATGCTATTGTAAATAGGTAGGAAAGCAGAGAGGGGTAGTACAAAATACACAGCGTCCACACAATAATAACGTCAGGATGTCCGCATAAGAGAATTTCTATATATATATATATATATCATAATATTCATATACTTATGGAATTTGGGGTATATATTTATATAAAATGAGTTATCATAGCCTATATGTATATATATATATATATTTGCATATATGTATATATAAAAGCATAAGTGGATTTTTCTTAAGTTATTATTAAATATTACGTTTCATAATCCTATGACTCGGAAACGGGTTAGGTTGAAGTCAATGACATGACTTGGTTAATACTATATGATATCGGGGAAGTGAGAATACTTTGATTCCATAATGATTACATAGAAATAGTATCAATTACATGTTTTAGCATTATTTTCCAAACAATGGGGTTATATTATGTTGTTTTCAAATGTAAAATAAACTTTATTTTTGTCCACTCACACTTTTCTATTTTGCGCCCCCAGGGAGTAGATAGACTTGTACAAGGGCCGAGCCGAGATCCTAACTTCCAAGCTCAATCTCTTGTAGGGTGAATCTATAAATTGCTCTGATGTCACCCATGTTAGGGTTTGATTGTAAGGCCGGGGACTATGATGTAAATTGCATGATATTATCTTGTGCATGCTGCCAGTTGGTGTTAAAAATGTTGGGAATGTCTGTTTTTCAAGAGAGACTCTTCCGAAATTTCAGCAAAAAGTCACGTTTCTTTAGTAAGTGGGCCCGGCATCGTATGATGTCCCAAATACCACATGATTCGTCTAGGATTTTCTAGGAGTTCGTGGCAGGTCCTGTCATTTTCTCACTCTCCTTTTGTTTTGTCAAAATCATTTCAATTTTTTTTTTTTTTTTTTTTGCAAAGGTTTTTCTAATTTTGATACCATGAAAGAAGAGTCTGGAAACAAGAATCCGTTTTCAACAATTTCACTAGTCTCTCACTCTCACAACGTATTAAGATGACGGTTTTGTCTCGTTTACGTCATTTTAATTAACACACGATGACGGTAATGAACTCCATGCTAATGCAAATAGCACGGCGGTAGTTAATCACCGTCGTGGTGTGATAATTAATATGACGTAAACTAGTTAAAACCGTCATCTTATTACGAGTAATACAGAAAGGATCGTGGGAGAGAGAGAGATCTGAGCTGTTTATTTTTATGTATTCACCCTTAATAAGATGATTGTTTTATCTTCTTTACGTCATTTTAATAGCCATACCACAACGGTGATTAACTACCGGCGTGCTAACAGAAATATCATGACGGTTGCTTTTTTTTGTCGACGTCTTCTGTCTAATATTATGACGTACTTTTTAATTAATCGTCATTTTTTCACTTGCAGGTTTTGTTCCTCTCTAAACATGGTTTCGAAATCTCAAAGTAAGGAGGCTCAAGTATCAAAAGGTCAAAGCAAGGACCTTGCAATTTCAAAGGCTCAAAGGAATGAAGACAAAGCAGTTCAAAACAATCCCTTGAAGAAGATGAGATTTACGTCAACCTTTGAGAAAGACCCTAGCTCAGTGACATTTGATAAGGAGCCAAAATTGACTCATGGTATCAACACAATGAGCTGTGTTTTGAAGAGGAAAATCCATAAGATTAAACTCGTAGTTGAGTATAATAAAAGGACCAACCACATGGCAAGGCTGCTATTGAGATGCAATCTTACATTGGTGTTTTGTCACACACTAGAGTCCCTCTTATCGACAAGAAATGGACTCAATTACGTTTGGGAAGCTGTTGAAATGGCTTATGTTTTTGGGCAAGGGGGCAAGAAGATGGTGTTATAGTTTGCCGCCAAAAAAATAGAAGGATTTCAATTCTACCTTAATTAGGCAGTTAAAAGAACCCCCTCAGCTATATAACTTCATAGAGAAATCGCAATGGGATTCCTTTGTTGCTTCAAGGTTATCCCCAGAATTTGAGGTTGTGCATACTGAGCAGTCATAGAGAAGGGAAAAATGCTGAGTACAACAATAGGTTGTCTCGAAAGGGTATGTTGGTTTGGAGGACCAATTAGAAGAAACTGTGCCTAGTGAAGAAATTGATCGTTCTCTGTCATGGAGAAAAGGCAAGAGAAGATACAGAGGGAAACATCCCCGATCCAAAGGAACCGTTGTTTTTCAAAATTAATTGCAAGTCTCACTCACTGTGTTCTAAATTTGAAAAACCGAGATTTTCAATTTCATTTAGACATCGTTTGTTTTTCTAAACATCATTAGAAAAGACACACAACGATGGTTTTTATTTACTGCTGTTTCAAACAATATAGGATCTATTCTTTTAGGAAATTGACGTCTGGATTGAATTACCACGACGGTTTACATTTCTGAGTTAGTCGTTATATTTTAAAATTTTTACAACTATCTTCATTTACTCACACACACACACTCTATCTCTCTCTCTCTCTCTCTCTGCAATTCGTTTTTACACTACTTCTGGTAAAGAATGCTTATTTTTGTTAAGTTTTTTTTATCTCTGCATTTGAATTATACGACGGTTTTTTCGTTTACCGATGTTAGAATTCATACACAACGAAGGTAATTGTTTGCCACCGTTTGAAAAAAAGTGCACGTCAGTTTTTTTTAGAACCCATCATCTTCATTGAAATACCACGACGGTGAATGTTTTTTATTTAGGGCCGTTTTTATTTTCTGTTTTACAACTTTCATTTACTCACACACAACTTTTGCATTATACGACGGTTTTTTTCTCTACCAATGTGTTAGAATTTTTACACGACAGTATTTGTTTACCGCCTTTTGAAATGCAATACTACGTCAATTTTTTCAAGAATCCATCGCCTTCAGTAAGTACCACAACGGTTTAGATTTTTGATTTAGGGTTGTTTTATTTTATCTTCAATTACTCTCACACGCCCGCACACACACACACACACACACTCTCTCTCTCTCTCTCTCTCTCTCTCTCTCTCTCTCTCTCTCTCTCTCTCTGCAATTGTTTTTAACTTTACTTCAGGTAAAGAATGCTAATTTTCTGTGCACTTTTTTTAATTGTGCATTTGAATTATACGTCTGTTTTTTCTCATGCCGACGTTATAATTTCTATACAACAACAATATTAATTCACTGCCGTTTGAAATTATATATGACGCCAGTTTTATCAAGGAACCGTTGTCTTCACTGAAATACCAATACTTTTTATATTTTTGAGTTAGCCGTTTTATTTTATCTGTTTTACAATATATTCACTCACTAACATTCTCTCTCTCTCTCTCTCTCTCTCTCTCTCTCTCTCTCTCTCTTTTAGGATGATTTAAAAAAAAAAGTCTCCGAGGGAACTATGACTGTCTCTGGGAGCAATGATGTTTTGAATTATGCTTTGGGAATCCCTGAGCATGGTGGGAGAGTAAGAGGTATTGGAGCTGGGGTTTCCCCAAGTCAATTCTTCAATTTACCGAGATAGCAGAGAGTAAAATTTGCCAACAAATTGAAGTAAAGTGTTATGGAGGTAGTCAGACAAGAGACCTTTGATCGGTGCATATTTACATATTATTTTGTACCTTTCTAACTTATGATTTGGTTATGTTTTTGAGTTAAACTTGTGATTTTAATAAGTTTTGTGTTTGTTTCAGTGTAATAAGCTTGAGACTCATTAAATGTATTTTGGAGACAAGTTAGCTCAAAATGGTGCCTGCAGATCAGTCAAATTCACGGATTGAACTGTACTTGCTCAAGAAGAAACAGATAATGAGTCCTACATCATTTGAAAGATGCAGAAGTTTAGTTTCTGTAGCATTTTACAGTTCATGATTCCTATTCTTCTAGAGGAAGTTATGCAAGTTTTCACAGCTTAAGGTCAAATTCGGCGGTATCTACGTTGACATTTGAAGGTCTTTCCGATTTTGCCTTGAGCTGGGATGTATATGCTTGGAAAGATAAGACAAAGAGCTTGAAGATACATATTTTTCCAGATTTTGTAGAAGGAAGAAACAAGCCCACAAGCTGACTGCAATGCATTGTCATGCATGATTAAGTGTCATTGATTGTGGGAAAGTTAGGTGAAGCATATTCAATACTTATAATTGGAGTGGAGTTTTGCAGCAGCCAAATGAAGTAAAAGAAGATGAAGTGGGAGCTGCAACACTAAGCTTAAAGACAAGAGAAATTGTTTTTAAATGCAATTGTGTGTTAGGTAAAGTTGGTGAATTAAGTGTTGTAAGTTAGTGAAGTGAGTGTTGTAGGTAGAAGTAATACTTAATTCAGATTTTCAATTCCCCTAGGCCTATAAATAGTAAGTTTCTCCAAGCTTGTAAATACATCCCAAGGGGGGGAGCTCTCAAACACTTCTCTAGAGCTCCCCTCCCTTCTCTCCCTCAAATCCTCTTATTTTTCCGTCCTAGTTCTCAATTGTTGTAACAAAATCCTTTTACTAAATTTTCCTTCAAGTTTTTGAGTTCTACTTTTATTTTTTTTATTGTAATGTAATTTCTTAGTTTTCAAGTTTGATTAGTTTCCAAGTTCCAATTATGGTTTTGTTCTTATTCATTATGCTTATAAGTTAATATGCCAGTTTGAATTATTGATCACCACTAAGGCTTGTATGTTAGCTATCTTGGTTTGAATTAAGAGTAGACACCATGCTTTAATTCGAATTGAACTATGAATAGGAAGAGTATGTATGGACAATCAACAACAGGGATTAGAACATACTTGGTTTTTAAAATGTTCTTCTATGCTTAATGGATTCCTAATGCTTAATTTTAGGCTAGACAACATATGATCAAATTAGGGAATTAGGAATACAAGGTTAGGACCAGACACCATGGCCTAATCATACTTTAGCTAGAATCAATCCATTAATCTAAATTGACTTGGGAACTTATTTGCTTGTGTTAGTAATTTTTCTTTCTTTATTGTTTTATTTCCTTTCTGTTTCTATTTTTGTTTCGGACAGGGAATCGAATTGAATCAATCTATCATCAATCCTAGTGAGATTGACCTCGTACTTACATATGCTATACTACCAAACAGCTCGTGCACTTGTAAGTATCACAAGTTGAGGATGCAGCTGATACGACGACAACAAGTTTTTTGCATGCCGAGGATTGGCAACATAGTTTGGTTCTATTTCTTTTCCCTACTTGTTTTACTTGTTTTTTTTTTCCTTTTCATGTTTTCCTAGACAGTTTCATGTTTAAAAGTTAATGATGTTAATGGACAAGTTGTGTTTGTAGTCCAACGGAGCCTAACAAGCAAGAGAACTGAGTTTAAGTCCCAGCTTACACAACACATTGGTGTTTATTACTCATGGAATTGGATATGTGTTGATTTTCTTTTTCGTTTTACTTTCTATTTCCTAATCCTTTTAATTCTCTTTCAAGTTTTGTGTGTGTGTTTATTTTAGCAATTTAGATAGCTCAATAAAAAGGGAGAGAAAATGCAACTCCAATCATAAGAATGAGAAGTGTGGAGTATTAGGAGAAGTCGCGAGCTCCAAATGCATCCATGCTCGACCTAATCGCTTCAAGGGGGAGTATTCTAATCCTTAATGTTTAAAAGAATTATGCTTAGCATATTGTGATTTTATTAAATAGGGAAAAGATGATTCAAAAATTAACTTGTTGATGCTACTAAAAATAATTTTATGTTATATGGTTCGTGACAATTGATCGAAGAACTACGTGTGGCTTGATCTCTCAGTAAGCCCGTGAGGTAGCCTGTCTCACCCAGCCAGGTGCAGCCGCATGATAAACCATATTTTTGGACTCTAATTTGGTAATCAGGATCAAATCCTATTTATATTAGAGTTGTTAAGTTTGGTTTTGAATTTGTCCACGACCTAAAGCCCGATTGAAACTTAGGCGAGATTAAATGTCTGTTTATATTCCAGTTTTTACTGAAGGGATGTGGTTAAAATGTGTTTGTGGTTGTGAAGGGACGGAAACCTGTTTTAGAATGATGAATGATTGTGGATTGAGTCTTTACAACTACTTACGACTGTGCTTTGGGAACTTTAAACTGTGTTCTGACAGTTGAAAATTTTGGTTAAGTCCGTTTTTCAAGGGAAACTTTGCCGAAATTTCGGTAGAAGTCTTTGTCCGTTTTTCCTTTGTTTTTGGGAATAGGATGTTTGAAATTAGTAAGTGGGCCCGGCATCAATTGATATCGAAAAAACCACAGGATCTGTCACGGATTCATAGGGATTTGGGAGCGGGTCCTGTCAGTGAGAATATTTGATTGTTTGGGATTGGAATTATAAGAGATCACTTATACTTTAATGAAATTAACCAAAGCTATAGGATTTGGACATGGCACGGAAAACCTTGGGAATGGACTACTAATGCTAGTAGAAATATGGAAGAAGATAATCAAAGCAGGTGTAGTAATTTTATATATATATATTTTTTTTTAAGAAGTAGGGATGGATGATATTAGAGTTTGCCAATGTGACTGGGGATGGAGATCAACCCTTGTACCGTGGTTGAAGTAAGTACACGAAGTTTTCGGTTTTGGTAAAGTTATATAATTTGAAAGTAAAACATGGGATGAGTGATGTATGTTTTACAAAATTATTGATACTTCAAGGAGATTTACTTCCAGAAGGTGTTAGAAATATGCCCTTAAAGCAACTAATTATGTAATAGTTAGAGTTAAGGATATCTTTGATAAAAGACATATTATGTTATCAATGGGCAAGAAATGTTGTTTTATACATTAAATCATCTTATATTATCATTCAATATGTAAAAGACCTCTCATTTCATATCACAGGATGGTGCTTACAGTGGAATCAAACATCTTAATAGCTTTATAATATATATATATATATATAGAGAGCTTCCATTGAGGATCCCTCAAATAAGCTTATTTGAGGGACACCCCTTGTAGAGCCCACTCCGGATTGTATTTTACTAATCCAAACCGTCTATTTTGTAGATATTCATTCAAAGATCATTTCTATAAAAAATCATTTGAATCTGATATCATTTGACCATTCAATTGAGTTATTGAAATTTTAGTACTTTCTTGAAGCACCGTGTTCGTTGATTTTGCAAGATACAATTGGATGTCGAAACGATTTCCGATTTGTCTAATTTTTTGTAAGGATAATCTATGAATGAAGACCTAAAAAATAGATGGTTTTGATCATTGGGAAAAAGTTTGTAGGATACTCTAAAGGGCGTCCCTCAAATAAAATTATTTGAGGGATCCCTCAATAGAATGATCAGATATATATATATATTAATTTCCACTATTTCATAAACCTTAACCACGATATAGCATCCGATAGTCCCTCAATTTAAAACAATAAATTAATATCCTAATCCCCCGTAATCAACATAACTCAACTAATGGTAAAGACCTGTCACTACGGTCATTTTAATAATCATGAGAAGGTAAAACTACCTCGAGAGTCTCACAATCAACCCAAGGTCAAACTACCCATCCTTGGTCAAACGGGCCCACAGGCCCACGACCTCCAAATTCCGATCCGAAAGTTCCTATGGTTTCTACAAGGCTTAGGACACACGCCCGCAAGTTTGGTCAAGATCGATGGTCTGATAGCTCACAATTGCACGATCGACGTTATTGTAACCCTAGCCTACGGGCTGGTTCTGAGTATCCGGACTTCGCTTTACATCCATCGAATCCTTATGATCCTAAGGATGTCCAGACTAATATAACAAACTCAAGACCATCCAACGGTCCAAACCTAGAGAACCCGGATAACGCCATAATAGGCGATATCCGCTTGAGACTCAAACGCTATCCAAATTGAAACCGAGCACACCCACGCACTGTGAGGACCAGCCGACACAATGCCTTTTTCTATAGTGCCCACGCAGCCACATGCGCCAGCAAAATGCGGTGTCCAGCGCATCATGTCACGTGAAAATCTCAAAATCACGGCTCAAGACTCCTACCCTAGGTATAACACCCTATTTGGAACCACTTTTATTCTTGGACCTACCCCAAAATCTAACCAAAACTGGTCGGAATCGTGATCCCAAAATCGGCCGAAATCCAATTTGAAAATCAAATTACCTACACTCAAAATTGATGCAATCCTAACTAGTCATCAACTAGATCATGAAAAATAGGTAGAAATCCATGCCTTACACGTCAAATTTGGTGGATAAATGAGAGAGAACGAGCGGTTTGAAAATTAGTGAAAACCGCAAAATTTTCGCAATTTCTAGCGAACTCGCGAGTCACGGGGCGGGTCTTGGCCGGGATTGAAGTGGACCAAATGGTCATTTTGGGACTAGCACCACCTTGAATGGTGGCCGGAGGAAGCGGTGGCGGCGGAAAAACCGCCGTTGCTGTTTTGACAAGGAGGAGGCGCAATCGGGAGGAGCGAGAGAGAGAGAATGAGGGTTTTCTGATTTTTATCAAATCCTTTTCTCAATATTTACGATTGTGCCACTGATGATGTTTTGCTCGTAACTTCTTCATTACAACTCCGATTCAAGCCCACTAGGTGTCTACGGACTTAGCTCGCCGTGCTCTATGCAACGGTGTAGTCGAAATTCCCAAATTTCTTCCCAGTCAAAAAGTCAAATTTAAATCTAATAAAATATTCTAGGGGCAAAATGGTCTTTTAACTGGATAAATTAATATTTACCTATTTATTTAGGACCGGGTCATTACAAGGCACCTCAAAAGCTCCTCATCTTTGCTTTTTCGGACCAAATCTCCTTTCCACATAAGGTAATTTAAAGCCATGAGTCTAACTCTTTTTCCAGAAGACGGGGTCGAATACTGCAAGTAATTTATGATGGGAGTTCTCCAATCATCTTCAGTGATTATGGCAAAATTGATATCTATCTCCATCCCTCTGGTCTGAATAGATGGTAGACTTTTCTTTCCTACCTTGATAATCCTTTGGACACAGTCTTCAGGTATTTGTACTTGTTGCTATCTGAGCCATTTCATTGGCTGAGAAGTTCTCCTCTTTTGGAATATGTTCCCAAGTAGCTTCCATGAATTCTATTAAAAGATTCATGGCTGCCACTAGATAGACAGCTAGAGAGAAGGATTTACTTGTATTCTCCAAAGAATCGCTTCAACACAAGCATAGAATCCCAAGATTTACAGATTGATTCTAATTCCACCAACATTTCAAGGCCAATGATTAAAGCTTCATATTCAGCCCTATTGTTGGCATTGAAAACTAATGAAAAGAATAATAGTGTCCGATCCTCAATGGCTCCTCCAAGACAATCCTCGCCTGCAGGCTAGCATCAGTTTTTGATCCATCAAAGTATAGTTTCTAAGGTGTTAGGTGAATTGAATAGATGGGATTGTTTAGACAAGTATGAGCTCTAGTCAACAAATCTGCATTTGCTATATCCAAAGAATCCATGTTTTCAATCTCTCTTGATGATCGGGCTAAAAATCTGCTAAGGCTGTCCTTTGACAGCCTTCTGAGGAACATATTTGAAAGCAAATTCTGTCAAAGCCAGAGTCCATTTGCCAATTCTGCCTCTCAACATTGGCCTTGTTAGCATGTATTTGATTAGGTCCTCTGTTTGGCAATGATGGTAGGCGATGAATGGCAGCATATAATGTC
>NC_142703.1:6708439-6850851 GCF_029339155.1 Prunus mume | reverse complement strand
GCTCAAAGCATAGCCACATAATTTCACATATTCTTTGACTTCAAGACACTACATTTAAATTGCCAGATGCAAGACCAACTATAAAATAACAATAGAATGCTTTCTTCCTTTTTCATATTATGGGAGTTTACAGCCTTAGGATATTCTTCCTTAATTTACAATACAATGAAACATACATGCACATCTCTGGAATCTCTAAATGTCATTTTAATTTGGTAATATTCTCCAGTTGTTTATGTAAGTGACTGTTCAAGCAGGTAGACAATGCATCGTGTGTGATCTGGACTGAAAATACTCAAGTTTAAAGAAATCTTTTGTTATGCTCACATAATGTAGTTCAATATGAAACTTAAACAAGTGACATGTTTTGGGATTATGGAAACAAAAAAACAAAAAAAAAAGATTATGAAAGGACTCTGTTTTTGTGTTTTTAAAAGCGATCATCTTCACCCAAATAATACACATATTACATGGGAGCTATGTATTTTTAGTTAAGAAACTATAATTCAGGTCAAAACGAGCAAAACATTGTGAAAACATCTTTGATATGCATTGTTTGGCCCATTGCTTAAGCTCTAGTGTTTTATTTGTTGTCTAATATAGTGTCAGAAAAGCTCTTGTTGCAGGAGGCCTCGTGTTCAAACCCCCCAATTCTCATCTCAGTAATTTGTTGATTGCAAAGTGCAAGGTGAGGCTGCACCTATATAATAAGCCTCTCCGCGTGCAAGATGGGGCAATACATGAAGGAATGTGTGTGTGAGCTCGATACACATTGTTAACTCATTCTTTAACAGTTTAATCTGTTGGGGGTCCAGTGGTTGTAACAACACACACACACACACACACACACACACACACATACACACTCATGCATGTGTAATCTCTTCATGAATAAAATCTATAGCTAGGTTGTATTTGATTCAATAAGAATTAAGAAATATTAGGTATGAAAAGCAATCTTAAGTTGTCACAACTTTGAAAAATAACTAGAATAATGAATGCCATAAGAGTTAAAATAGTATAATTATTTCCATATTGTACTGCACCCGTCAATTTCTTCAGTCAGATGATAAATAATTTTCAAGCTAACATGTTTTCTACATAAAATAGGCAGAAATAGAAATTAGAAATACCTCTGGCTCCAGCATGAATCTGATAGCATTTGAAAGGCTCTCGACACTGAGCTGAGAAATAGGTATTGGTGCAGGCCCCAAGCCTTTCTCATGAATCCTCTCACCCCAGAAGAACTGATCTCCAAAGAATGGCACTATGGTTGTTGGACACTGTACATTGTAAAATAGTGCTGTTAGATCATCTCCAACAAGTTTCAACTCCCTTCGAATAATAAACAAATAAATAAATATATCTAACAGGTAAAAATAGCTTTAATTGTCACAGATCGTTGAGACTATTATCCAACCCAAGACCACACAGCAATGGATGGAGACGCCTAAGATCTTCTAGACTACTATGCAAGGCTTCCATTTACCCTTGTTGGATGATAGTCTTAACAAGCCCCTCATGTGTGTGTCGCATTCAAGCCAAAAATGAGGACAACTTAAATGGGTGAGGTAGGAGCATGTAGGTGGGAGCACGTAGGTGGGAGCACATGTGGCCATTAGGCCCAACACATGGATGACTTGCACTAATACCATGAAGATTTTGTGAGTTTTCTTAATATATTCTTCTTAAGTGGAGGATCCGTTCAATCTTACAAAGACTAAACTAGTAAATATAGAATAATAAAGCATAGATTAAAGAATAGAGTTGACTTGAGAGAGCTATACACAGTAACTCATAAAAACAAATAACGGAAATTAAGAAAGTTGTGTAACATATTATGTGACTAAAGTTATCTTGTATCACATAATATGTTGACTCATTCAAAGTACTCTTCAAAACATTGATCACAGAATACTTTCTTTTCTTTTTCAGCTTGGCAAGATTTGAATCAGGAAACGACCCCAACTCCACTCCACCCTTACCACCTCAGCCACAGGCCAGGTGGGTTGATGCCAAAAAGTCTCAGAAACATGTAAAGATAATGCATCCATTATCCCAGAAAGTATGGATATCGGAACAACCACACCGACTGAAAAGAATCTTACCCCAGCTCTTAATCCTGTAGCTGTGGTTCCAGCACCACCGTGATGAACCTGCATATTAGTGGTAGTATAGCTTCAAGTTAGCTGACCATCCCCAAACTCTAAACAATAGATATTTAACAAAAACATGCAGTAATAATCAATCTCTACAATTTTTTCTCAATTGATTTACCCACAGTTTGTTACTGTATGGCACTTGGAAATTTTCAGTTTCTCTAAAGATTACAGGAGTAATAATTAGTTAAAAAAGAACAAAAAGTGAAACCTACTACTAATCTGTAGACTAAAAACTAACATTTTCTTAAAGAAAAAAAATTAAAAAAAGCTTATTTTTGTCAAAAAATTAAAACAATTCACCTACATCTAAAAGGTCCCTTAAACTTATTTTTTAAAAAAAATGCAACTCACTACTGCTGAACATTGAGGAAACAGCCAATCGTGAGGACAGTCCTCCAATAGGAAAACATTATCAGATGCTTCTGTAACTGCAACATGGAAATCAAATTAGACAAAAGCATATCAGATGCTTTATCATTAATGCAAAACAACTGACTACAACTGATTGTCTTTTTCCTTTTTTTTTCTGGGGTAAAAATACCGTTATAACAAACATGTAATTTGATAGGAAATACAAAAAGTAACATGAATAATCAATTGAAATTCGAAACACATAAAGGAAATACAAACAAATGGGAGAGTATGTCCAAGGGCAAGCATATGTGAACAATAGGCATTATATAAACCAATAAATTATGGGAACAATCTTTGACGTAACCATTACAACAAACATAATCGGACAGAAAATACAAAAACTAACATGAATACTCAAATTGGCATTCAAAACAAACAAAGGAAATAAAAAATGTGTGTGTGTGTGTGTGTGAGAGAGAGAGAGAGAGAGAGAGAGCATATGTCTAAGAGAAAGCATACGTGAACAGTAGGGTTTACAGACCTTCTAACTGTAATGCTATCATGACCCCAATCAAATTCCAAATCTTACAAAAGTATCATCCCAAAAGATGTAGCCTTTATTAACTCTACTGTTTCTTACCAAAAGATGCAACAGAAATTAATTAAAAATAATGGCGATATAGTCCAGTTCTATATCAACATGGACACTGATTGGAAAACCAAAGTGCGTAATATGTAAAGAACTATAAAATACTGTGGAATTTCCAAGGAATATCAGATTAAAGCATGAAATTTTATTGGAAAAAGAATACACTTACAATTCCCCAGGTCCCCCCAACCTCTGTCAATTATTCCTCTCTGTCCTGTATCTTTCAATGCCTCCAATATAATCTCCGTAGTTTTCTTGGGGTCCTCAAGTGGCTTAACAAGCAACAGGTGTAGTTTCAGATTTTAGTGCTTTCAAAAGTCATGATGAAAACATGATTTTATAAGCCACGAATGTGAATCATGAAAGAATTAAAAGGTTTACAAAAAAAGCCATCCATCTATACATATCCCACCTCCCTCTTCAAAAGAAAAATATACTTTATTATGTCCATAAATTATCATCCAGATTCCATGTAATGACAGAAATATCTAGAGGTAGAAAATTCAAGTCTACACTATATGCAAAGGTAGGAACATTATCATTTTTGGAAATTAATTAGTATGGTTGTCAAGCTACTCAAAGAGCCCTTGGAACTTCGTTAACAGAAGATACATACAATATTAGACGAGATAACCGTCCATTTTCTAGGAACAAGGTTAATTCCCACCAGTCCTTCCAAATTTGATATAAGATTTGATTATAACATAGCATGTACCCTTCCTCTCTGTTGAAGCAAAGCATCATGTACAGGAGCTTATATATTTTTAGAGTATAAGAGCCTCTCTTCTAATTGTGATACTTTTGAAGGAAAAACTTGACAAGAAACTAACAGAAGAATAAAAAAGGAATACACACTACAACTCGAATCACTTCATACATGAGATCACATACCATGCTTCCGAAGCCAATATATATAGGTTTCGACCCTTTCTGAATCCAAAGAACAAACTCATCTTGAGGTTGATGCTTTGACCCAAGGTTTAGGAAACAATAACCAACGACATCCACAAGAGGCCCCCAATCTGCAAGTATTATACATTGTCAAACCTTCCATCAAATATAGCATAAACATTGCATACATTGACACAGGCAGTGACTAAGACAGTGAAGGATGTCAAATGACAGCTGTTATATTCACATTGAGACGAACTCCATTAAACTTTCAAATATAGCATAAACATAGCACACATTCACACTGGCAGTGACTAACACAATGACTTACCACTTGGCTTTGGCACAACATGAGGGCTCCACATATAGCCTGTTGGCAAATGAGATATTGATCCATGGTATGTGCTGAAGTATGCAATAGGAGCAAGCTTCAACTTCTTTTTTCTGAAATCATTAATATATCCCCTAATGCCCCACCATATCAGCAAATCCACAACAATATATGAAAGCTGGATGTGGCAAAGACAAATGGGAATAAATTTGTCATGAAGTTAGTTCAGTAATTCAAAAAATATGACAATAAAATAAATAGAAATAGAACACTAAACAAAGAGCATACCCAATAACCAGCACTTTGAGGTACACGTGCCAGTGGGTGAGGAAATTCATAAGTAGGCCTGCCTATAGAAAAGACAGGTAAGATGGCATAACATAGAAAAAAGTTCCAATCGAAATAAACCAGTATTCACATGCTACTGGAAAAATAATAATAAATAAGAGCATAAAATATTTAAACTCCATTAATTAGAATCTCGAGTAATTTCATACATGTCAACTTAAAACATCAATGTAGTCCATGTGACTGAGAAAGTCTTTTCCAACCTTTTCTGCTTCTGGGTGGTATATATTAAGTAATAATTATATTTCCAACACTTCACTTGACACTTTCTAAAATCTAAACTAAGGAAGAAACTTATGGAGGTAAACCTGGATCTTATATATCAAACACTGGTGAAGATCAAAAGGCTCAAAATGGGAGCATTCTGATCCCATCCATGAAACTGTTTTAATCCTGGACCTAACAATCTACGATCACCTCTTGTGTTGCCTCTTTTTTTAGCCTCTTAGTAGAATGTTACTGAATATACATATAGGGAAACATTCTCTAATTAAACAGTCTACCATATTTTCCGACTGTCAATTTGAACAACTTCTCAAGTGGATTCTTGTTTGAATGAGTGGTCCAGAAGATTGACAGGTCAAACACAACATGTCAGATTGTCTTCCAAAAGAACATTACTTGAGACACATACACATGGATATTATTAATCTACTCATGTATACAAGACGTGTGTAAACAAGTGAAACTGGGCCATCTTATTGTTGACTTAGTACAAATATTATTCCAAGCATTGCTCTAGTTTAGAAATATAGATTCTTCAGGAGAAGTAAAAGTTGACATGATACATGCATGCAATATACATATGTGAGCCCTTAAAGTGAGGATGTTTGCATTTTAAGATACGTGTGAACATCCTCTCTCGGGTCACCCTGAAATGCAATTCAATGATTAGAAAGGTCTGTTGCTTGGGTCGCTCCTTAAGCATCATCCATGTAAAAACTCACCAAACCGGTAACTGTTTGGCCATCTAAATTTTTCGAACAATCCGTCAGCTAAAACCAAAATTACTTTCATTGCAATCAAATGGCTAAACAATTTTCTGTTTGGCTGATCTTTTGCATGGATGATTCCTAGAAGAGAACCTAAGAAATGGGCGGTTCCAATCATTGGAAAGCAGACTGGGGATAGTTTTTATTTTTTTTTAATGCAAACACTCACCTGAAAATTATCCAAGATTTATGTTTCACAATTTGTCAAAGAACATTCAATTTGTAAATGGTGTTTTTTCTGTATCAAAAGAATGCAAGAAAAGAACTGGTCAAAACTCACGTCCATGGCATTGTGAAGAAAATATGAAGGGGTACTCCAAGAGCTTCAGCAACATGAGCATGTCCTGCAAGACAAGAAGTGGTTAAGAATATGTTCATATATTCTTATATAACAGGAGGATAAGGTTAACACTTAGTTCCTCTCTCCTCAGACAACATATTCCACCAAAACTATTTGACTTTAAGGAATTAGCAACCACGGAGACATCTATTTACTCTTAATAGCCGAACTAGAAATAATGTCTCATTCTCCAATAAATAGTTATACTTCCAAGTTGTAACTGGGCCAGGCCCAATATGTTATACAACCATCTGTTACTAAGTCTATATTTCAGTGCATGGCTTCCAACCACTGTGTTATTCTCCTAAGATCAATGGGGAAACTATTCTGATTTCAAGCCCGATAGGACCCTGCACCCAATGTAAGGGAGGGTCTAGAGTTTCAATTAAACTTGATTAGAATGGCATGGTCCAGTAATAAAAGATGAGGTAAGACGCAAGAAGTCTGAAATGAAGTGTTAACATTTACACAAGTGACACAACATTTAGAGAAACACACAGGACCAAATCATAAGCTAAGAACACAACTTTCTAATTCTATTGTCAATAAAAGCTCATTCTAAAACCCTGGCATAGACAGCAATACATACTGACTTAAAGAAAATATAACTCAATTGAAGTGACATTAAATATTCCACTTGTGAGAACTCACCATAAGCAGGAGGGTTTGCAATAATTGCCTGTGCCTTAAAAGGCACACCAGTTTCTATATCTGGTTCTGTGCAGGCTGGAAGAAGAGATTCAATAATTGCCTTCAGTTGCTTTCTTTGTATAGATATTTCTGCTGGCCCAGATGGAATGAGACCTTTGTTTCTGGCCATATCTAAAATTAAAAGGCACTGAATTTCAGTTATTCAATAAAGAACTTGAGGGGAGGATGTGATAACATTAAATATATTTAGACGTGTTAAAGATTGTCCTTCAATTTAAAGTCCAAGCAATGAAAAATCTTCAACTTTGGCTAAAAAAATATAGAAGTTAGTAATTCTAAAGCAGTCAACATTCAAATATTTAGCTTGAGTTTCACACAAACTCTTACAGATTGACTTTCATAAGAAATTATGGAGAGAGGGAGAGGGAGCATGAGCCAGAAAATTATTAATGCTTCTGTCACACCTCTAAAGAATCACATGGTAGAACTGACCACATATCAGGCAAAATAGACAGGGACACAGGAAGAGAATCTACCAACAATATCGCCACAAAAATAAGATAATTTGCAATATATTATCAAAAATGTATTTTTAACATTAGGGACCTCTTACATCCTGCCAAAACACGAGGATCACCACCCAAAGGATAAAAGTCTACACCAGCTGACTTTACAAAAGCACTGAAGTTAGCATGAGTTGCCAGCCTAACATGATGGCCAAACTCCTGCAAGAAAACATCAAACCATCTAAAATCATTAAACCATGGAGAAAATAAATGTAGACAATAAGGTAGGTACCCTACATTATTTTATAGCAAGGACAACGTTACAATCATTAACCTATCCACATCCTTTTAGCCCAAAACTTTGAGACGCAATATATCACAACAGTGGTACAAAACTAAGCTTCAGAATGCAGTCATTGGACCAACAAAACAACACCTAACCATAAAGATATCAACAATATCTGCACTTGCTTAAGAACCAGTACATCAAGTAGAATCCTCATAACATCTGTATAATAAAAATTTGTATTACAAGTACAAACTGAATGCCAAGGTTACATGGATCTTAAATGTAATCTGGATTGATGAGATGTTGATTTTGAAGGAATTCTTTCACACTGAAGACATATCATGATATTTATAACTACAAATACCTACGAAAATACTAAGAAATCAGTGGCATCAAAAGTAAGCTATTCAAAACAAAGTCATCCAGTTATGTTAGACATGCCTGAAATCTCTTCGCCATAGCCAGAAAAGGCTGTACATCTCCTCTTGTTCCAACCACAAGTATGGCAATTTTCAACCTTGGAATTGACTTGGTAGTACTGGAAGTCATATTATCAAGATTGACAGGCACATCTTCAATACTCTGGAGCTCTAACAACTCAGAGGCAACAGGTGCACTTTTTTCTAAATCAACTTCTACTGTTCCATCATTTTGTATCTTGACCATCTCAACAATTAATTTTTTCTGCAAACCAAAAACAAAAATAATGATCAACCAAGGAGAATGAACCACAAAAATGTGCAAGAGTACATAAAACCATCTACATTTATAATTTTGTTAATGCTGATTTGGAGGATGGTGGATAACTAGCAGACTCAGTGGTTGGAGCCACTAAATTATTTAGCAGTGATATAACTCAATTTATGTCATTATTCTTATTTAATCATCAGGTCCGGAAACAGTATAAGATACTGTAAGACAGGGACGGTGTCGGACACTCATGCTTTGCAAATAAAATTAGGGAACAACATTCAGCATTAAGTTGCAGTTGCATGAAAGAAACTAGCCCAAACAAGCATGTTTGTAATGAATAATGCACATCTCTTGTACCTTCTGCAGTTAGACAAATAAAAATTTATATGCAAACATGAGTATGGCAATGAACTAGCTCATGCAGATGATGGTATCTACCTTTTCACGCTCTGACAGTCTATCCAGCTTGAAGTCATGCCTGGGAAGTCCCTTCTTCTCAGTCATGGATCTAGAGAATTTAATCTCATGATCCTCAATTAGTAAACCTTTGGGAGTGCCAATAGGTGCAGTGATGTAATGGTCCAAGCCTTCATTAACATATGCTTAGGTATCAGTGAGCATATATCCGATAAACACTAAAACAACAGAATAACATACGGTAAAGGTGTTCTAATATGCTGTTAAAGTCCAACAACATCGGGGGTCAGTATGATCATATCATCCTACTAATTGGATTAACGGTTCTGATCATATCATCCTACTAATTGGGTTATTGGTTCAGATCATAATCAGACTATCCAACTAATGGGATCATAATAAGATTCATGTCATCCTCCGATCCAATTACAAGCTTAGTAATAGGTTTGGCCACAACAATAATGGTGGATATAATCATATAAATCCCTCAATTTTACAGTCTGAGTTGTTTCCACAATTTAGACCACATTAAGTTTTACTTTTTGTTTCTTTTTCGGTTTTGTCTACCACTTCAATCTGGGCATCTATATTCCATGTTCCAACACTTAGTTACATCTAGAAGGAACTTCACAAAGTAATTTCTGATTACTAAACTATAGATAAACATACAGTAATAACTACAAAGGTATAGCTGCTTTTGTTGGTTTTCGTTTTCCCATTGTATATACAAATAAATTAACAAACTCTGGTTATGTAGAGATAATATCAAGTTTCTCGGCCAAATAATAGTAATTCCATATTGTCTAGAAATTATTAGAAGCATATAGTTCACACTAAAGAGAAAGAAGCTGATCAACTCTCTTCCCGGAAAAAGCTTCATTTTAAGTCCTTCAATGCATAACAAACAAGATAAGCAACAATAACTCAGACTACGTGGGCACTAACCTCTCTGAGGTGTCTGAGGTGAAGAACCAACATTGATCTCCTTTGACTGAAAAATCTCTAAAACTGAAGTGTGCCTAGAAGAATTTGTCTTCTGATTCCTCTCCTCCCGAAAAGAACCTGCATCCAAATTGTTCATTTGAAGACTTATTATATTATCCATTTCTAGTGACTTATAATAAATTCCACAAGCGTGCTGAAAATCCTTACTCTGTTCTTGGCTGCTAACACTTTCCTCTACCAAATCTTTCAAGGGATGGTCAACCCCATTACTCCCCATTTTGCCTATTGCAAGGCTTGAGCAATCGAAGCCCACGAAACCACAACTCCAACAACCTTAGTTTCAGTTCCTAATATCCAAATTCTTGAATTCACTAAAAAGTGAATCTGAAAGCATGAGGCAATATCAACATCAACCAAAACCACCACCTAATCCCAACTGCAATAACTTACAATTCAGTTCCCAGTACCAAAATGAATCTACTGAAATTGCTGTTGAGGATGTTAATAAAGACAAACAACAACAAAAGACACACCAAAACAACAACCCTCAAACCCTTTAAAATCAGTTCCCAATATCCAGAACCTCAAGTACAAAACAGAGAGAAGAGCTGAGAAACCAAGAAAGCCCAACCAACAACCAAGACCCACCAGTCCCTCAATTTCAAAAACCTTAAACAGCTCCACACAGGGTCTAAATTATTGAAATTTAGCTGTTGCATACGCGGATCATTGACAGCTCTACTTGCTAACTGTAATTTGACCCACCACTACCAGTCAGTCAAAGCACAGAACGTTTGGTGGCCAAAAGTTTTAAAGTTTAAACCGCCTTTAAATCCCAAAAGCAATACCAAATTGAAGAAAAGTGAACTTTCAGCAAAGAATCCAAAAACCAAAAACCAATTTTATGGGTGCTGCTGAATTTTGATGCCCAATAAAATATGGCGCTTCAACTCAACTCAACTCAAGTGCTAAAGAAAAGTCGAAGAACTGCTACAGACAAAGGGAACAAACTTGAAGAAAATTTCCGGGTCTTTGAGTTGAGAGGTGGTTCTGTTGCAGAAGCAGCAAAAGACAGGGGAGGGGGCAAAGGAAGCTTCTCACTGTCTGGATTTCAATGAACATGGACATACATGAGACAGAGTTGTACGGGACTGAGTCGTGACTCGTGCAAACTCTAGTGCTTCTAATTCATGTCATATCAAATATGTGCTAACTCATCATAACAGCACTTTAATTCAATATGAATTTTCAACTTTGCCCTCCTATGAATTCTTATCGCCTCAAAGGTTTGGGGATTATGTTTTTTCTGATTTATTTTTAATTATTAGAACAGTTAATTATATTTTTATCTATGTGGAAGTGGGTTCACTTGCCACGTCATCCATTCAAGTGGTGTGATGATTTATGTGTATGAAACTACAAAAACACCCCTGCCACGTCAGGAGTACCTGGGAAAGTGGGAAACATGAGACAAAAATTATGGTACCGTCCCTTCTGCAGCGCACTATGCTTCTTCTTCTTCTTTGCTCTCTCACGCGAGCTCGACAGAGGGGCAATTCTCGGCGTGCAATCGGCTTCGTCCGACCTCCGATTGACGTGATTTTTGTTGCTAAATGTTCTCATCATCCCCTTCTACATCACTCATTGATCATCCGCTCCGATTTGCCACTTTACGCTGCTGATTTTAGCTCCAAAATTTCTTAGAATTCCGGCCACTGTGAGTTTGACTGGCGATTTGGGTTACTTCCGCCCATCTTTCAGGTATGGTCCAACAACCAAAGTTTCTTAGTCGTTAAAGATCTTCATTTTGGTATGAATTATGACTGGTTATTTGAAGTTTTTCGTCGTCCAAAAATTACTCCGGCAAACCACCAGCTGGGAGGCCCGTGGGGTACTGTTGAATTTATGTGCTTGGCTCGGTGTGTAGTCCTCTATGTCCTGAGCATGAGGGTGTGCTCAGACTTGCGATAGTTTGATTGACTTTTGTCTATTGTGACTTTTGTCTTTTATCTATGGTGTGCTCAGGTTTGTTTGCGCTTAAGAAAAAAAAAATCTCCATGGATGGTATGTTTGTGTGAGAACTATAGGTCATCTCCGAGAGAGTCTGGGGTTAACTATGAGGAAGCGGGTTTTGTTAAGTCTAAGTGAGGTATTAAGTTTCAGTGGGAGGAGTCTTTTTTGTTGTTGAACTTGAAATAGTCTTAATTTAATGCTTGTTTATCTTAGAGTGGGTATTCAAATGTTTAATTAACTGTTGACCTTGTTTTCTAATAGGAAATGGACCCAATAAAAGGAAGAGGAAGAGGAAGATGCATAGGCCGCCAAGGCAGAAGTAGAGCCGGAGCTTTACCACAGACAGAGGTTGTTTCAGAGGTTCCGGAAGATTTTGAGCAGGAGCCGGAAGTTTCGCATAGGGCAACACCTGTGCCCACTGTACAGTTGGATGTTCATACGACAAAGTTGTTTGCTGAGTTCTTAAAGGCCAGAGGACATGGAGTTGCTCAACCTGCGTCTAGGGATCCTCCATTGCCTGAACATGTTGCTAATTCTCGATTGTGTGCATTGATCATTGAGCTCAAGGCACTAGGAGCTCAACCTTTCTTTGGGGGGAGTGATTTCATGATGGCGGATTACTGGATTCGTGACCTGAAGAACTGCTTTAGTATAATCGAAATCACAAGTGTGGAAAAGAGGAAGGTAGCCGCTTTTCTCTTACAGGAGGAGGCTCGTGTGTGGTGGGATACTGTGGTCAAATCCAAGAATGAGACCCAGATGGATTGGGAAGAGTTTGAGGCTCTCTTTTATGATAAGTACTTTCCTTATGTTGTGAAAAAGGCGTTACAACGTGAGTTCCTGGAACTTAAACAAGGGTCCCTAACTGTAAGGGAATATGAGTCCAGATTTTCAAAGTTGCTTCGTTTTGCACCGGCGTTTGATGAGGAGTATACAGCTTATCGGTTTGAGGAGGGATTGGCTGATCATATCGGTATGTATGTGGTTGCCTCGACACACAAGACCTTAGTTGAGGCGGTACACTGTGCCATGGCAGTCGAGAATAGTATTGAGCCATACAGACTGTACCAGGATGAACGAAGAGACTATAAGGGCAAAGGGAAGACATCATCTCAGAGTAGCTATGGCTCGGGTAAACATGGTGGTATTAGAAAGAAACAGAGAACGACAACTCTGTATGAAGACATCACAGCTGCATCTGGTCAAGAGGGTGGGCTAGGGGAGTGTTACCATTGTGGTGGAGTTGGACATATGGCTAGAGATTGTATTAATCGCAGTGCTCATGTATGTTACACTTGCAGTCAGCCGGGGCATATTGCTAAAAATTGCACTCAGGGGCAGACCTGAGTGTTCACTGGGTGGCAGAGAAATGAGGAAATGGAAGTTATGTTAACTATTGTTAGTAGTTTTGTTGAAGTGTTGTTTGATACTGGAGAATCATGTTAACTATTGTTAATAGTTTTGTTGAAGTGTTGTTTGATACTGGAGAATCATGTTCATTCATTTCTTAGTTTAACTTAAGAACACTTGACACCTCATCAATTTAACATAAGATCAAATGGTTAAATTCACGGAATATATAAATTGTTCGAATATTAAAACATTACGGTGTAAATTGACAAAATTAAAATCCTGTGGCTCATTTTGAGAGTGACCTTGAACCTTCATGGGCTAATATGTTGGGGTTTTCAGCTTTAGACTACACACCATTACAAATTTTATGTTGAACTATATTATAATTTAATGACAAAATAGACATAGACAAGTTATTCCATAAAAGATAAAAACATCTAAGTACTAGCATATAATAGTTTTTTGAGATTCCGGTATGAGTTTTCAATTTTGAGTCAATTCAACCCTTCAAATGGTTGGTTATGTTTAAAATTTGACCAGTTTCTGAAATTTTTCAAGAAAATTCCGAAATATGTACTGAAATTTTCCAAAAATTGAAAGTTCTCCAAATTGGACTGGATATTGAATTCCGAATTTTAACATAATTGAAATAGAATTTTCATTCCAAAAATCAACCCTAGTTCTGGGCTATCCTTAAGTAAAACGCACGCGTTTGCAGACAAATTTTTGTTTGCAGTTTTAAGCGAATTTCAGTTTATACGTTACATAATAGGTTTTGGTCATGAACAATATGTTTGCATGGATTTGAAACCTTCTTACAAGCTTTAGAACACCTACTGTATTGTGCAGTGAAGTTGAGTTTTCATGGCCCAAAGTTTAGCTTGAAGAGAATTGATGACAAGGGAGGCTAAAAGATGTAATTTGGCCTTTTGTATTTGATCTTAACTGGAGTTACTAATTTCTGCTGAATTTAGGTATACTCATTCTGGATCAGAATGAATTCAATCCAACTTAAATTTTTCTGGTTTAACTGACAAAAGTATTCCTGCATTAATGTAAAAAGAGGAATGAAAAAGTGGCACACTTACAAGTTCCCATTACTAAATTTCACAGGATAAAAGTGTGGATGGAGTAGCAGAACAAATGGCAATTGACAATGCCTACTTACAACTTGAAAGAAACAGACTGTCAAATAAAACAGTCATCAGCTACAGCAAGAGGCTTTACAGTTTGCTGATGGTGTTCTTGGTGAGGCTTTCCATGGCCTTAGCCTTTTCTCTCAATACAAACTTCTGCACCTTCCCAGTCGAAGTCTTTGGCAGATCTTCAAAAACAACTGTTCGAGGAGCCATATAGTGGGGTAACCGATCCTTACAAAACTTAATAATCTCCTCTGTACCAGTTTTACAGCCATCCTTCAACTTCACAAATGCACAAGGTGTCTCCCCCCAATATTCATCAGGCCTTCCCACAATAGCTGCCTCAAGAATATCTGGATGACTAAAAAGCACTGATTCCACCTCAATTGTGCTAATATTTTCGCCCCCGGAAATGATAATATCCTTCGAACGGTCCTTTAGTTCTATGTAACCATCCGGGTGTTTCACCCCCAAGTCCCCACTACGAAACCATCCACCTTTAAATGCATCCCTTGTTGCTTGATGATCTTTCAAGTATCCATTCATCACGGTGTTGCCCCTGAACATAACCTCACCCATGGTTTTTGCATCAGACGGTACACTCTTCATGGTCACAGGATCTTTAACATCGAGTTCCTCCATGCCAAGATGTTGCAACCCCTGTCTAGACTTGATCTTTGCCTGTTCAACCCGAGGCAGGGAATCCCATTCAGGCTTCCAACTGCAAACTGTCCCAGGACCATAAGTTTCTGTCAAACCATATGAGTGGGTTACATTGAACCCAAGTTCTTCCATCTTGAATAGTACCTGGGCTGGTGGCGGTGCAGCTCCAGTCATGACTATTACCTTTCCCGGAAGTGGCCTTCGCTCATTTTCTGGTGCATTTACAATCATGTTTAAAACGGTGGGTGCACCACCCATGTGGGTCACCTTGTGCTGAGAAATACAGCTAAATATTCCTTTTGCAGTGACATTTCTTTGGCAGATATTGGTGCCACCCTGAGCAGCCACAGCCCAAGTGAGGCACCAGCCATTGCAATGAAACATGGGCACACACCATAAATACACAGGCATTGAGGGCATCTCATTGAGAAGAATTGCTGCAAACGAATTGAGATAGGCACCTCTGTGGCTATAAATGACACCTTTTGGGCTTGATGTAGTACCTGAAGTGTAGTTGAGTGAAATTGGATCCCATTCGTCTTTTGGCTGTTGGATCTCAAAATCGAGTTTTCCCCTTCCTAATAGGCTCTCATATTCCAAGTTCCCAGAAATGGGGTTGCAGAACTCAGGGGACAATTGATTACTCTCTGGGATTAAGACTAGAACAGGTAGCTTGGTTCTAGTCTTGGACAGAATGTCAAATGCTCCTTTAGCAACATGGAAAAGTTGGTAGTCTACAAAAACGAATTTGGCATCAGAATGTTTTAATAATACTGACACCATTTGTGAATCATGGCGTACATTAAGTGTACAGAGAACTGCGCCTGCCATTGGAACACCAAAATGGAGCTCATACATTGCTGGGATATTTGGAGCCAATGCAGCTACCTGTGGGAAAAGGACATCACGAATTAATCTGCACTGGTGCTTTAAGAATAAGGCAAAGAGGAGTAAAATCTAAGAAAGAAAAGAAATCAAAAGTTTTAATGATTTATATACCCCAAGCCTTATGTGAAGAAGAGGGTAATTAGAAAAGAAATTCAGGGAGAAAAAAGTGTTGCACTGTGAGCATGACATGCACATCATTGGCTAGACTGAATCTCATGGAGATACAGAAGGATGGCCAAAATAAACATGGATTTTGTGAATCACTCTTAAAGGAGAAACTTTAAAATTCAATTACTTCAGCTACAAATGTGTTCAAAGTGGCCGGAACATGGTAGTAACGACACAAAAACATCATCAAAATCTGAAAGCAAGGAGAACAACCAACCTCCTCTCCCTCACTATGTTGATTGGATATTGGGACATGTCACAAATCCAAACTTCCCCAAAAGGAAATACAAAAGAGCAAATAAACAAACCAAACCACTGAAACCATAAAAAATGAAGATGCAAATTGCAAAGTAGTCAATAATGGGAACAAACAGAGCAAAACTTCTACAATAACATGAAATAAGTAGTTTGTTGCAAACCACATCTCCACGAGAAATTCCGAGCTGGGAAAGAGCAGAAGCGAGTCTGGTGCATCGTTCAAGTGTCTCTCTCCAAGTGTAGATGATGCTTCCGTATACAACAGAAGGCCTGTCTCTGTAGACTATGGCCGAGCGCTCCAGGAAGCTGATTGGAGAGAGGGGGATGTAGTTAGCAGAACACCTGATTGAACCCTCCATCAATTTCACCAGTCAGGCAGCCCTGTCCTTTTGAATTAAGTGATGGAATAGTCTGAGAAGTGATAAACCTCCAAACTCAATATAATTTTTTTCCCTGTGAGTTATCAGTCATCGGTTCTTTTCTGTTTTATACACCAGTATCAGAAAGAAAAGAAAAGAAATCAATTATAGAGATAAAATAACACAACTAGCACAAGAAACTATCACAGGAATGAAAAGGTAAGTGTTTGACTAGTATACAAAACTTGGGAAGAAGATAAAGGGCCAAAACAATGAAGGTTGAAATTTTGTATGGGAAATACTGAATTTGATTAGCATAAAAATCTGCTCATTTCACCGCCCACCTTTGGACTTGGGAAAGATTGAATTTTCATATTACAATTGTTGACTATCAGTACATGGACAAGAGAAAGCTCCACCTATATACCATTTGACCATCTCAACAATACCAAAACCATTCTGCTTCATAAAATCAAGCATTCATCTATTTATGTTGTAGATTTCATATCAGCTTTCATGTTTTGCTTGGACAGAGCAGAATCTTTTTTCTTCTTAATCTATATATGTCTTTGTTTTTTCATAATCTAGATTAAAACCCACAATCAGGAAAAATTTTCTCGACAATCCAAATTCCTAATTCAAACTAACCCACATCTTTTATAGCAAAGTAAGATGAAGAGAAATAAAACTTTCCCACATCAGAAATTATAAACCAAAGCAATCAGATTGGAGAGAAAGACCTATCTTACTTGGGTTTGTTGTGTTGCCGTTGTGATTTGCGAGTGGTTGAGAGGCAGAGTGAAGACCGAAGAGAGAGAGAGAGCCTATTCAGCGTTACATTGTCATCATATTTATATAAAAAGAAACTAAAAAAAAATCAGTTATGATCTCTCTCTCTCTTCACCTGCTTCAGAAAAAAAAAAACACTCTCTCTTTTTCGATAAATACTGAAAAGATGTTTATGACAACCAAGAGATTTGACAATTTCTTCCTATTCTATTGCAAGACCTATTTTACATTGTGAATTTAAACCAAAAATCAGCATATATACACATATATAATGAGTACCACATCTATTGTAGAATACCTCTTTTTTTTAAAAAATTTAAAAATATACAGAAATTTCAGGATTACATTCATAATTTAGTCTAAAAAGAAACTAGCTACAAAGAGCCATTACAATAATAAAGCGATCCAGCATCAAAATTTAGACAATCTGCGACTCATCTATTAACGATCATGTAGGATTGAAGAAACTTTGGTATAGACATCCCAACTATAAGAGTGCAAACTCAGAACAAACCAAAATAAGTTAAGCTTGAAAAAATCAAACCATAAGAGCATCCACAATGGGCTCCCTAAACCACCTCCTTAGCTAAAATTTGGGGAGGAATTGAAAAAACCCACCTCTAATCATGCTCTCTATCCAGCTCTTAAAATAGGAGAGACCTCTAGAAACTCCTAAATCCGAGGAGAGAGAAAAGGCTCCTAGTGACTCCCTATAATTAAATGCTACCATATTTTATTATTATTTTAAACATTTATTAATGATATCTTTAATTTTATCAATTTTTTTTTCTTTCTGCATTTTATATTTGTAATCACTTTCTATTGCAAGTTACCTACACCGTCTGTTCTATTCTTTCTGCCGTAGCTGTAGGTGCTTTGCAAAGCACAAACAAACATTTTTTTTTCGATTCTTTTCACTGTAGACATTTGCAAAGACACTAACACCTTTTTTTTTTTTTTTTTTTCCTTCTCTTTTAAGTTCTTTTCCCTGTAGGTATTTTGCAAACCACAACAACCATAGAATATCAAAATTGAACAACAAATAAACTTACAATATCATTGTAGTTTATTATTTTGGAATATTTAGTATTTGAATATGAATATTTTATTGCAAATCAGGAATTAAATTTAAAAAGAAGTAAAACATTTATGACTCTCCAAATTAGGGAGTATGGTTGAAGTTGGAATTTTTTAGAGAGCTCCTATAATAGCTTTTTGTGTTTTTAGCTAAATTTTAACTAAGAAATAGGAGTGTGATTATGGATGCTCTGACATGACCGCCTGCACTTCTCAAACCGAGGCGGACCGTCTTGGTGCAGACATCACACGATGCCGGGCCCACTACTAAAAATCCAAGACATCCTACCAAAATTTTGGCAGGGTCTCCCCTAAAATGCTCAAACTCAATAATATTCAACCTGCATAATTTACATAATAAGTATATTCCAATTGCAGCATGCTTTTAACATACAACAATCCAACATAAAATAGCCTCGGCCTCAAGTAGCAACTTAACATGGGCGATAACAGAGCATCTACAGAATTTGTTTACAACAAATGGAGTAGAAAGAATTTACACAGACCTAACAACTAATGAAAAGTTTGGAGCTCGCTCCGCCTGAACGCTTCCAAAGCAACTACTGCCTGGGGAGCGCAAAACAGAAATATGTGAGTGGATAAAAATAAAGTTTAGACTTTAAATCAACATAATAACCCCACTATGTAAAAATAATGTTCTAGCATGCAGTTTCACAATTCATAAATCAAAACTCAAAACACAGTATTCCAAAGTCCAAAACATCTCCACATTTCAAATCCACAACTCATTTCCCAATGATATGCAACTCTCATCAACCCGTAAACACTCATATATAAATATATATATATATATATCTAGGACTATAATATAATATATACTTCTCTCCATACTAATGTACCGGGGAAACAATCCAACCGGGATTGTTAATGTACGCAGGATTTAAACACTAACCGGCGTCCGGGATGAGTAGTCCAACCGGGACGAACTCCATAGCTCACGCCGCATCGCCAACGACACGTGTAGCTCACAAATCTCATAACAAGTCCTACGCAGATATCATCACCCCACCGCATCGCCAACCACGTGTGTGATGATACTAAGCAATATACATACTCTTTCCATACGCCGCATCGCCAGCGACACGCATGAAAAGTGTCTCACACACCGCGCTAACGACATGTGTGAGACCCAATCTCATGGCCTTCCCACCCCACCGCGCCAACGCACGTGTGCGGGAAGCCTAGTAACTAGGGAATGGTACTCACCTAACATACTCATACATCTCACAACCATCCTCAAACTCATATCGTTCCACAATCTCACCACAACAACCTCTCATACTCTATACATAGACAATATAGATAGTCACCCCAAAATCCATATCAACATATTCATCATACTCAAATATATGTATCCATACTCAAAATATATTACAATACGTATAAGAATATTCAAATCCATCAACCAAATAATTATAAAATCAAAATCACCATTTAAAATATATGCACAAATCTTTCATCAATAAAACCATGCATATGCTTAAAACAAAGTCCACTCACAAATAATCCTAACTTTGCCGCCCGAGAGGGTCCGTCACGCTTTATGAATGGTCGATGAAGTACCTATTTCGAGATACGAACCCTTGATTATTATAACGTACTTCAAAACGGAAATTCACAAGAAGAAATACTTAAATCCCCAAGTTCCCGGTACTCTTACGTCCCAAGGAATATCCTAAGGTCCTACAGTTTGGGAATCGCTTCCGATCGCACGGTAATCGCGATTTCCTAAACTTCAAATTATTGAATCGAACATCTGGGGCTCCGATTCACGATCCGCAAAATTCTTATAGGTTTCTAAGAGTACCTAGATCAACATACTTCAGTTTGAAACGATCCAACGGTTAGAACTTATCGAACCGGATAACGCACAATATGCGAAATCCGTTCGATAGTCAAACGACATCCAAATTGAGATCCGCAAAATCCTAAGCACTCGTGACGACCTAAGAATCTCATCAAGATAAAGAGTAACTTCTCCAGCCTTGCCCACGCGCCGCCACACGCTGCAACGTGTAGAGAAATTTCCGACGAAAATCTCCAAATTACGAACCACCCTTCCAATCCTAGATACTACTCGACTAATGGAGCATCTTTTTCAACTACGGCAACGCGTCCATTCGGACGGCAAGTGGCGAATTTCACATTGAAAACCGCCAAAACCTAACTTCCAAATTGTGAATCTAAATCAGAATCGATCAATTCCTATCCAACAGCCACTAAAACACGTAAATGGATGAGAAACCTCACCTACCCGGAAATGGTGGTCGGAGGAGAGATCGAGCGATCGGAAGTTCTGTCGCTAGCGACTTTTCCGCGTTTTCGAATATCAAGGTTCGAGTGTCTTGGGGAAGAGTCGACGGGTGGTCGGAAGTGGTGGCGGTGTGGTGGTTTCTGCTTGAACGATGAGGGAAATCGCAGAGGGGAGGGGAGAAGACGCGAGAGAGAGAGAGAGAGAGGTAAAATTGGAAAAAATCTGATTTTTACCAAACTCTTCAAATATTTACGCGCCACCGAACATATTTTGATCGCAAAACTGTTAAATCTCCGATTCAAGCCTTCACTTTGTCTACGGTTTCGTCTCGACCACCTACTTAACCAAACCACTCGTGGTCCCAAAATCTTCCGAATAAGAAATTGACCAAAATTACCCTTAACCCAAGAGTAAATTAATATTTTCTCTTAATTAAATTGAAATAGGAAATAACTGGAGTCGGGGTGTTACATGCTCTAACAATATAAATAAAACACTCACAATGTAAAGATGGAAAACTCTCATAATGCAGAGTACCTCTCTAAAATCAGGTGCAAATGATATTAAGTGATAGCCAGTAAAGTGGTCGTTAAATGCAGGTGCAAATGATATTATCAATATAATAACATACATATTTTCTCCTATATAGACATCTGCATATTATTATTATGTAGATGCTATATATTTTATATTACCTCTCTATATTTACAATGATATCCACACAATAATAACTGCGAACACACCCATTAATATGTTGGTTCAATCTTTTTGTATTGGAGCTGAATCAGTTGTTTGGAAATATATGGGAAAAAGCCGAGAATCTGTGGAGGTTGTGATAAGAACATGTTAGGTGGTCCCCCTTTGGATCCTTGTGTGGTTGTTGTCTTGCCGATGGTTCTTGTCCGCATTTGGCTTCATTGCCCTTTTTTAATGGTACTTTCATAGTAGCTTGCCAAATTTGTTACGCAAACAACCATATTGGTATTTGACAAGTCACAGACACCACTCGTACCGACTTCATTCCAGATTGCACATTTCTCGAAATAAAGTTGGGGTGAGCATCACTAGCACTCATCACTTCCCCTCGAGAGGATTATCCCAATTAGGTTTGAAAATAACATATAACGATATACGCAATCTAATGAAATGATGCATACCAAACACAATGTCAAATAATATTTTTTTATTTTTTTGAGCTGACAACAACGTCGAGTCTTCAAAATAGATCGGATGCTTACACAATTGTTTTATTTTTTAATATAAAAAAAAAATAACATGAACCCCCAATAAATACTGTAGTATAATTATGTATAATTTACAGATATTGAATTACTATGCTGTACAAGACTTTTATATAGCCACCTTCCTAGACTCCTAAAATCAATTGTCTACGCAAGATTTTTTCATCTCCTTGATGACCAAAGCTCTAGCTCTATTGATCGTCACAAGACACAAATACACATGCTCTTGAAGCTCCTCCACTTGCTTTCTGAACCCAATATCACTCTTCTTAAGCTCCTTCACAACTTGCAACGAAAACTTATCCTCTCTCCTCTCCAAGCAGAACCGAATCATTGACTTGTTGTGTTCAACCTCATCATGAAGCCTTGCCACAAGTCGGCTCATTGTGTCGAAATCCCTGTTCAGAATGTAAGTCCCCTTGGCGGCTACATCAAGTTGCTCTCCGACTTTGGTAAGAATCCTACTTCTCAAAGACGGGATACTACTCAACTTTTTCTTTAAGCGCTTAAATGGGAAGCTGATGATAGCTGGTCCCATAAGCAAGGCAGTAAGAGTATGTACGGCTAGAACAACAGCTGATATAGCAATCAAACTACAAGCTGCTGTTATGCAAATCCCAGAAGCCTTTTTGAAAAACTTGATGAGCTTAATCTTCCGCGACACATTTTTTCTCATCAACTTCAGGTGGTGCAAAACCGACGAGTACTTGTCATGAATGAGCTCAAAGTCATGGTTATTAGGATTTGAAAAAGGGTTAATGTTGTTTTGGAGAATGAACAAGTTTAGTTCAGAAACAATCGATTTGATTTTGTTCGGGGAAAAGTCCTCAAATTTATCAAGTGCTTGTTGAACGACGCGGTGGTTGGATTGGATACGTTTGATGCTTTTTAAGAGGTGGCTACATATTTTTGAGGCCTCAGCACTGATGTCAAAGTAGTTGAGCATAAGGCCTTTCAATTCAGGCACCTTCGAAAGAATCGCGGATTCAAGAATACCAGGTATGGCTTCTTGACCAGGTTCTAGGAGGACTTCTGAGAATTTGTGATCATTGCTGTAACTAAAAGAAGATGATGGCTCGTTTACAAGCAATTGAGCCTTATTATAGAAGTCTGCATATGATTTGGTTCTAAATGCACTGAGGTACTCATCGTTCAGATTGAAGCTTTTTCGAACTTGTCTTATCACTTCTTTCCCTGAAAACCAATAATCCAAAATTGTAGAGGCAAAAAAAGATGAAGATATAACTTTCAACCGAAAAATTAATTAAACAAAAACATATACAACATACCTTTTGCAATCTTTGAAGAAGCTTTAAGTTTTGCCCACATATTGAGGTCGATCTTTTAATCGGAACAACAAACTTGATGTCAATCTTAGCTAGGTTAAGAAGAAGAGCTAGCTCCCAATTTGTGAAGAAGAGATTTAATAATGATCTTGAATTCATAACCCACCTGTGGGGCTTGCTTAGAGCAACTCCACCCATATTGCCCTTAGCCATGGCAAGGGGGGAGCTAGCAGCCACTATTCACGTGAATAGTGGTTGCCCTTGCAAAATCAATTTTGTGTTTCCACCCGTTGCCTAGCTAAGCATTATTCATTTTTTGTTTTATTCACAATTTTATTTACCTTAATAATTAATGTGGATAATATTTTCGGATAAGATTTTCGGTTCCTACGTGTCAATACTATTCATATCTCATAATCGGATAAAATTTTCAATTTCAAATTTCAGATAAATTTTAAAAAAAGGCTGGTATTTATAGAAAAATTCATTAATTTTGGGTATTTTTAAAAATTTTCCGAATTTTTCCAGATTTTATGGCAAAAAATTGGCTGCTTGGATTGGAGGAAAAATCAGATCGGAGAGCAGACGACGCCACGCGGCAATGGAAAAAAATCAAATCGCGATGCGTAGCGATCAGAGCGAGGGCATCTTGTAGCGATCTTGTGTGATCGAAGCAAGATCATAACGAACCCTCGCTTTGGACCCGGGCTAAAGTTGCCTTGGCCACTTGGTGGGTCCCACACCCCGGCCCGGGCCGCATGGCTGGAAACGGATTTTGTTTTTTCCCTCCTCGGGCTGGGCTGTGCTGCTGGACTTGCTCTTATAAGAACCTTAAAAGAAAGAACAAGGGGAAGGGCTTGAATGAGCTAGCTATTCAACTTTGTAGCTAGTCAGTTTGTTGAATATATCTCTGCTTTATTAAAAGGCTGTTTAAGGATTGTAGTTCACGCTGTCTTTTTCGTAACTCTAATATTTTCATGAGAGAGAGAGAGAGAGAGAGAGAGAGAGAGAGAGATGAGTTACTTCTCCAATTTGTTTGCAAGCTTTAAGGCTAAATTTGCTGAAGAGTCCTCCCTTCTTGAGGACCTTTTTTGCATCTGACACAGCCCTCTTTGGCCTCTCTTTTTCGCCTTTATGTATATTTTCTTCTTACAGTTATACATAACCTATATAGAGGAGTATCAAGGAGGCCGAAAAAACACTGCTTCAAGCCTACAATCAAAGTGGCCATTGTACCCTTCAAGATGAAATTCTCATTTATACAAGTTATATAAAACAAATAAATAAATAAAATAAGTTAATTATAAGTTTTGGGGGGGTATACGTACACACCTTATAGAGGCACCTCTGGATGTTTGCATGGCCTATCACCAATTTTGAAACTCAATCATTGATGTCTAGTAAGCTATATATATTTATCTTTGTCATGCAACTGGTACCAAATCCCAAATTAATCGTGTGTTTAGCAATCTATCATTGTCACATTTTCATCATCAATCAATCAATCAATGCTCTTCTCTCTTTCGTAGATGTTCTTCTTTTCTTAAATATTTCCATGATCTAAAATAAAAATTTCTATTTTAATCGAAGCATTATCTGTTAGAGTATATCTACTTTCATCAATTTGGCAAATGTGACATAATTTGTAGGACTTTCTGGTATGTAGATGTATACGTACCTAATTAATTAATGAGAAACCATAGTCCCCAAGAAACTGCCATGCATGAGAGCCACCATTCGTAAATACAATAAATTTAGTTTCATGTTCTAAATATCAATACTTTGCCTCCCTCACTACACTTTGCATCATTGTTCCTTTGATTTGGAGCACATAAAACTTTGGTCGGTGTCTCGAAAATGAGAAGCATGTATAATAGACATAAACTTCAATGACTTAAACAAAGGTTCAAAGATGCAAGACTTGTTCGATTCTGTAGAGTTGTTGTTTTCTTTTTGTAGTTATTTTCTTTTAGTTAAAGATATAAAGAGGAAAAAGGATGGTACGGGGGATTGTACCTTAGTGGTTAAGAGCTTTTTAGTCTTAAGGTTCGATTCCCCTTTTTCCCAATATAAGATGAGAGAAATGAGAGAGCGATGAAAGATGATCACCAGAAGAAGAAATGAGTGAGAAAACAAAGAATTAAAACTTGAAATTGTTTTTAATTTTCCGTTCTATGTTTTTTACTCCCCTAACATAAGGGCTTAACCCACCTTTAAACAAACATGCAGAGGGAAGTAGCATTGAGCTGACATAACTAGATTAGGTCGTGAAATATGGGAATGGCTTTAGGGAGCGTCGATGCTTCACCAAGGTTGGTCGGCAGGCAGGCAAACCTGAAACCTGTTAATTGAAATATGAGGGTAGAAGTTAGAACACCGCTAACAATTTTTGAGTTTGTCAAATCAGTGCATTTGAAAAAGGCTTGTGTGATTAAAAAGACATGGCGTCTCATAATTGAACAATAAATGCTGCGCTAGGACACACGTGGAGCCTTTAGCTAATGACATGTGGTACTGCAGTTTACAGGTTTAGAGAAGATATATGGGAGAAAGTCCCATGCACGTAAGGAAAGATTTCACAAGATACTCAACCTTTAAATGAGAGAGAGAGAGAGAGAGAGAGAGAGAGAGAGAGAGAGAGAGAGAGGAATAAACGTGGAGAGTTCAACATGTGATGGAGGGATCATGCATATCTCATGCATTTGGTTTGGCAAATTGGCATTCTTCTCCCAAATATCATTAATTAATGCGTAGAGCTAATAGCCTTTTTGTTTTAAGAAAAAAGAGAGGATAATAATGCATATATACGTGTATATATATATATGCGCGAAAATGATGTGAGGTCACACCCATCACACTGCTGTATCATTCATTCATATTACAACACGTGTATAATCTAAGTTCATGATATATTCATCATATGTTATCCAGTAATACTATAACACATATAAGATCATGAGACGGTGTCACATCACACTTCAAAATTTGTTATGCATTTGGTCTCCTACATGTTTTCCTCATCCGCTATAAAAATTAGGCTTTTTAACACAAAACATCTTTAAGGTTCATGAAACTATTAGGTTGCGTTCTGCCAACGAAGTCTAGCCCAATGGAAAAGGACCTTAACTTGCAGACCAGAGGTCTCAAGTTCAAATCCCCACGGCATCATAGTTATGTGTGTGTGTGTGTGTGAGAGAGAGAGAGAGAGAGAGATCCTCATGCCCTGCAGTTTAGATTGGGGATGACAACGGGTCGGGTAAGGGTCGGGTATGACAATACCATCCATGTCCCAGCTCTCTATCCCTGCCCTCGTCCCTGAACCCATCCCCATTTAATAGGTTTCGGGAATCCCGTCCACGTCCCGTCGGGGACTATTCCCACTACCACCCGAATACCCCTTTTTCTGCATTAAAAAAAAACCGCATTTGGTAACTTAGTTGATAAATCGCTTTCAAGAGAACAAAACAATGAAAACGCGTCTGATAAAGAATACGTGAAAAAGACAAAAATAGTGAATATGTAACTTTAATTAAAATGCATTATTTTTTTTAATACAACATTATGTAATCAATATGTGAGTTTCAAAAAAAAAAAAAAAAAAAAATTAGTACGTATATTATTTTTTAAAAGTATTTTTTTAATCATCTAAAAAAATACCATTTAAAAAATAGAATAAAATTCTAAAGTATAAAACTAGAATTATATATATATATATATATCTCTTTCTCTCTCCTCAAAATTGAAGAATCAGACCAACCCCCCCTCTTTTTTCCACTTTCTCTTCATGCTACTGCACTCTCTCTTTGTCTCTCTCTCTCGGCAACCTCACCTTCCAGTAGCTTCCTAGCTCCTTTTCCTTTTCTTGGACTGAAAATTGTTCGGCAATTAGTTGTTCAACAATGGTGGTTCAATTCAATTGCGTAGAGATTCTGTTGGGTTCGATTGAGTGACGGTGATGTCAATCTGGTTCGATGGGGCAGTGGTGATTTTGATTGTGTAATAGTGGTGGTTCAAGCTCTGCGTGTGGTTCTCTGCTGTCAGCGTCTGACAGTGGTTTTGGTCTGATGGGGAGAGAAGATTGAGTGAGAGAAGCATCGTGTTTTCAATGTTTGTTTTCTGTGAGAACGAAAACAGTTTTTTTATGTTTTCTACAAGTAGATGTGAAGTTGTTCTTGTTTTCATAAAACATTCTCCGTATTTTCTATTTTTGCCCACTGAACAGGTTTTTTGTTTGTTTTTATTTTCTCAAAATGAAAATGGGCTCTCAAAACATAAACGAACGGGGCCTTAGTTTTTTTTTTAATTTTTAAATAATTGTTTTTTAATTATGGAAGAAGGCGATGACATTACCCATTTTCTTATTGGAAAAAAAAATTACATTCAATAAGGTAAACTTAAAAACAAAACTATGCATTCATGATAGGCCATATAGAATTCGATAGAAACTGATTATTCTAATCATTTAGTCTTAAATAGTACTACACTCATAAAGATGAGACCAATTAAGCCATTAAAACACTGCGACTGATTCATGCTAAAACATAATTAAGATGAACAAAATAGACCCTACTAATTAAGTAACTAGCGTGGCTAGAGACCCCATGCGTTATTCTTATTGATTGAAGATCTTAAATTCTTCAAGGGACCAACTTCTCCAAATTAGGAACAACTTTTACATTTATAGGATCATGAATTGATGGTGGTGATGGTGGATTTGCCGGCGGGGATTTAACATGATTGGCTTCATCACAGTAACCCTTGAGTACATCAGTCTCTTCCGCGGTAAACCCTAGTGTGCCAAGTAAGGCAGGCCAACACCGATGCTCAATGGTCCGAATGGCTTCACAACAGCTATGACCCAAGTAAGTCTCAAAATTCAAAAAAAAAAAAAAAACATGACAACCTCATCAGAACATGCCTGGAGTTGGAACAAAGAGTCCCAGCAGTTGGAAGATCCTTCACCCAAATTCAACCTGGCAGCGAGGTTCGATTTCAACCGAATTAGGTTAGGATTCAAAGGTTGAGCACTTGTGGCTAAGAATGACATAGTCAAGGCTAGAAGAGCTGTGAGAAGGAAGAGCTTGAAAGTTGTGTAAGCTGCCATTTTGATTATTGTGGATGAGTAAGAGCATGATACGAATGAAGGGTTTTATATAGATGGTGAGGTGATTGTGTTATAAAATGAAAAATAAAAAACGTTACGTGCATTGGGTGGTGAAGAGGCTGCCGAGGATAACTCATAATGACTATGATCATGTGATTATTTAACGGCAAGAGAAGTGGATGAGACTCAGCTCACCATATGATGATGCATATATTATTTGTAACAAAATTCGTGGGAATTAAAATGATTAAACGTAATTCCCGACCAATGATTTATCAGACAAATTAATGGATAGGTTCTCGTCTTTGTGATGGTTCGTTTGCTTGCTAGCTAGTGTAGGTTTTCTTTGCTGATGTCAAAGGATCGACCATTCATTTGCTCACTGGAAGTTGGTTATTGTGTTCACTATTCGTGCTCATTCCCAAAAGATTGAATGAGACCCCTAATTCGATGATTAAGTTTATGTTTGCTTTATATTTTAATTTCAATTTTCCATTGGATTTTTAATTATTGAAAAAATATGCTTACCTGTTTAGAGCTAGACAACGATAATTTGTGATTGTGGGTTTGCTTTGGCATTGGTGCTTTTGCATGCCTGCCTACGGAAAGGCTATAATGAGGGCTTAAAGTGAGGAGGTTATTTGAGGAGGTCAAATCTCACCATCAACAAATGTAAAGAAATCATGGGACTTAAATATTTTAAAAGTTTTGATGGTCGGATCGGTCTCCTCAAATAACCTCATCACTTTAACTCCTCATTGTAGAAGCTCCCTGCCTGCCTGATTAGCTAGAGATTTTGGGCTTTAGTTGGTGCCTTTCAGCCTCAGTTGCTAACTTCAGCTTCTACTGGACGAGAATTCTATAGTGCGGGCCTTATCTAAGCCTCTTGGATGTTTGTTTGGCTCTGTTGTGCTTAATTGGGCTGTGTTTGTTGCTTGCTATGTTTTTAGCGTGCCTTTTCTACACTGTGTTTCCCTTTTACTTGGGATACACTTGTTGTTATGGCTGGGCATGGTATGAGATGACACGGAATGAAGGTCATTCCAGTGTCAATTCTGAATAGGGGAATCAGGATGGGATGACACGGGATGAGAGTTTTTGAAAACACATTCAAACCATACCGGACCCAAACGGGATCGGTATGATTCTGTATCAATGTTGATACCTTAAAAAATCTGCAACAGATGATGTATCAAGTGAAGACTGACAGTGAATGGAAATAGTTGAAAGAGATTCATCATATTCAAGAGTTAAAAAATAAGTCATAATTCAAGGCTTTGCTTGATCACTACTGATTTCCAATATCTTTGAAAATAAAATAAATTACTTTCCACCTTAATAATTAGAGTGGGAGGGGTGGAAAATTCTGTTATATATTATGCCTTGTGCAATTAGGACATATGAAGAACAAGTTGAACAAGGCGCAACCTTCTCAACCTGCTAAGCTTGATTTAATTGCTCATGCAGAAATGGAAAAAAGAAATGGAGATTTCTGGTGGAAAGGGAATCGATATGGCATGTGCCGTGATATGGAAAAAGGAGAACAATTGAAATATGGAATTCAAGAAACTAGATGGGATAAAATAGCAGTGGTGAGTGAGTGAGTCACTCAGAAACTAGATGGTATTCCGGTTTTGATGCCCACCCCTACTTGTTGTTCCTTTTTGAACAATATCTCTATAGCTTACAATACATCTTAATGTTTTGTGATTTTGATTATAGCATATGTAGTAATGTCAATCTTCTTATAGCTCCAAAATGTTTTCCCTAGCGTGAAAATGTCATCCTCTCCGCTTTTGTGAAAATTTGAGTACATTCTTATGACCAGATTGAATTCATTAATCATGTGGTACTTCTTAACTCCAATTCTACATATATTTTACAATGAAAAAAGTTACTATAATTTTATTCAAGATACAACTAGCACTGCCAAATCCTACTCAACTTATTCTGAAGTTAATGAACCTCTCATGAATTCCATTATGTTTGTTGAAATATAATCCATTCTGGCTGATTTACTCTGCTCGCTGATTTACTGCTCGCTGATTTAATCCAGATTCTCGATTCGTCCAGTTCGGCTGATTCGTCCGAGAGTATTCGCTCTGAAGTGTTCGGGCCTCGCTGATTTGTTAAAGCAGATAATTTTCTATTTTCTTGTTCTGTCTATTTTAAATGATGTAACGAGAGCCATTAGATCATAGTCTAGGTGGATTCTCTAGCTTAGATCTGGTATGACACGTGTAAGCACCTAATAGGGTGACAGTTGTAATTACAGTAGAAGAGAATCACATTTCTCTCTACGTCACCACACTATGTAAGCTGCAGTTTTGCAAGAATTCAATAGAACAGTGCTTTCATCATTTTTCTCTTCATTCTCTCTAGCTGAAATCTCCAGAAAATACATCTCTTCCTAAATCTGAAAATACATATATAAACTAAGAACTCTAACATGGTATCGCGAGCCAGGTTCGATTGCTTGAGCTGGGCGTGAATCTGTGATTGAATCGGAGAAATTGGTTTTTGTTTGAGCTAGAACTTGAGCTCATCTGAAGATCGCGATTTCTCAAATCCAATGTCTAATATGGCAGGATCGAGTACCTCTGAGCTGCGAACTCCAATTTTCAATGGAGAAAATTATGAGTTCTGGAGTATCAGAATGAAAACTATTCTGAAATCTCATGGTTTATGGGATCTGGTTGAGAATGGGTTAAGTGACCTAGATCTGAAGAAGGAGAAAGAGGAGGCTGTAGACACTGAGAAGTCTATGATGGTTCTGATGAAGGATGCTCGTGCACTTGGATTGATCCAAAGTGCAGTTTCAGATCAGTTGTTCCTCAGATTGTGAATGAGGAGACCTCAAAGGGTGCAGGATATTCTGAAGCTGGAATTCAGAGGAGATAAACAGGTACGAAATGTCAAATTGCAAGGGCTACGTAGGGAATTTGAATATACCCGCATGAAGGATAGTGAATCTTTATCTGTATATCTGGTTAAGTTGTTTGATATAGTAAATCATATGAAGAGTTATGGTGAGGAACTATCTAGAGAGAGAATTGTCCAGAAACTATTGTTTAGTTTACCTAAATCTTATGATTCTATCTGCTCTGTAATTGAACACTCTAAGGACCTTGAAACACTTGAGGTTCAAGAGGTTGTTGCTTCACTGAAGAGCTTTGAGCTCAGATTGGATAGACACACTGAGAATTCTACAGAAAAGGCCTTCACTAGTCTGAATGTTGGTAGAAAAACCCGACCCTAGTCTGAATGTTGGTAGAAAAAACCTTGAAAATGGAATTGCTTCTGCAGATCAAATATCTCAGAGAAATTGGAAATCCAACGATGGAAACAAAATGGCCTGCAAAAATTGTGACAGATTTCATTATGGAAAATGTTGGTATGAAGGAAAACCTAAATGCCATGGTTGTGGGAAGCCTGGACATATGATCGAGATTGCTATGAACACAAGAATGTGCAGAAAGTGAATTAAGCAAATCAGGAGGAAGATTGTGGCACTCTTTTTATGTGTGTAATGCTGCAACTGATGTGAAGGTAAATCACTCTGGTATATTGACATGGTTGTAGTAACCACATGACAGGAGATGAGGGACTTTTGGTCAATATTCAAAGGAATTTGAGCTCTAAGGTGAAGATGGGAACTGGAGAAGTGGTCCCAGTTGCTGGAAAAGGAGTTTGGTGATAAAAACTAAGTTAGGCAAGAAGCACATTCATGAAGTAATGCTTGTACCTGGCCTTGAAGAAAATCTGCTTAGTGTTGGGCAAATGATGGAACATGGCTATCACCTTGTGTTTGGAGGAAATGAGGTGAGTGTTTATGACAATCAGTCACTAGAAAATCTGATTGTGAAGGTGCAGATGACAAATAATAGATGCTTTCCATTGACGATGATGCCTGCGAGTGAGTTGGTTCTAAAAGCAAGTGTCACCCATTGCTTGCAGACATGGCATAAAAGGCTAGGGCATTTAAATGAAAGAAGTATAAAATTGCTTGAGAATCAAGGGATGGTTCATGGCTTACCTCACTTGGAGCAGAAGTCAGTTGTATGTGATGGTTGTATGCTTGGAAAACAGCATAGGGATTCTTTCCCTTTGGAATCCACTTGGAGAGCTTCAAACCCTTGGAATTGGTTCACACAGTACATCTGTGGACCAATGAAAACAGAATCATTATCTGAAACAGGTACTTTCTACTGCAGATGATTTTACTAGAATGTCATGGGTGTACTTCATCAGAAATAAGTCAAGTGCATTGGAATGTTTTAGAAAATTCAAAGCTATGAGTGAGCTGCAAAGTGGGTATAAGATAAAAGGCTTGAGAAGTGACAGGGGTGGAGAGTTTCTATCTGGAGAATTCAACAAGTTTTGTGAGGAATCTGGTATTCAAAGGCAGCTAACTATGGCATATTCTCCACAGCAAAATGGAGTGGCCGAGAGGAAGAACAGGACAGTAGTGGAAATGGCCAAGTCCATGTTGCATGAGAAAGGTGTTCCCTATGAGTTTTGGGCAGAAGCTGTAAATACAGCAGTCTATTTGCTAAATAGATGTCCTACCAAGGCTCTTAACAAGATAACACCATTTGAAGCTTATACTGGCAGAAAACCAGGAATTGCCCATTTAAAAATATTTGGATCACCTTGTCATGTGCTTATTCCTTCAGCATTGAGGCATAAGCTTGAAGAAAACAGTCACAAGTGTATTTTTGTAGGCTATGGTCTCTGTGAAAAGGGATATAGGCTGTTTGATCCAAGTACTAGGAAGATAATTCTGTCCAGAGATGTGCAATTTGATGAAAATGGCTTATGGAAGTGGGAAAATACAAATGAAGAAGAGATGGTAGTCCCTTTGCCTACTGAGAATCAAAGCTGTGAACCAAGTCAAAGCTTGGATACATCACTGCAAATGAATGAAGAAGTCACATTACGAGCTGAACCAAGTCAAAGCTTGGATACACAAATTCAAATAGTTGAAGATACCACTCTGCAAGATGAAGGCATGGGTGAAAGTTCTCATTTCTTTGATCACACACCAAAGAAATGGAGAAGTGTAAGTGAAATCATGGCTGAATGTAATGTGTGTATTGTGGAACCTGAAAATTATGAAGATGCAACTCAAGATGAGTCATGGAGAAAGGCAATGGAAGCTGAACTGGAAATGATAGAAAAAAATGACACTTGGAAACTTGTCGAGAGACCATTTGCTAAACCTGTGATTGGTGTTAAGTGGGTCTACAAGACTAAACTGAATCTGGATGGTACTGTGCAGAAAAACAAGGCTCGTTTAGTGGCTAAAGGCTACTCACAAAAGCCCGGTATTGATTACAATGAGACTTTTGCCCCTGTGGCAAGGCTAGACACCATTAGGACTTTGATTGCTCTTGCAGCACAAAAGGAATGGTACCTATTTCAACTGGATGTGAAGTCTGCCTTTCTCAATGGCATTCTAAAGGAGGAAGTTTATGTTGAACAACCTCAAGGATATGTACAAGAGAGCAAGGAAACCAAGGTGTACAGGTTGAACAAGGCTCTATATGGACTGAAACAAGCCCCAAGGGCCTGGTATGATGAAATAGATGCCTATTTCAACACTGCAGGTTTTAAGAAGAGCTTAAGTGAAGCTACTCTCTATATCAAAACAAGTGACACCTCAGGTATTATCATTGTCTCACTCTATGTAGATGACATTATATATACTGGAAGCTGTCCTAAAATGCTTGAAGAGTTTAAACAAGATATGATGCAACACTATGAGATGACAGACTTGGGTATGTTGCACCATTTTCTTGGCATGGGAGTGGAACAAACTGATAAGCATATTTTCATTCATCAAAAGAAATATGCCATGAAAATTCTTGAGAAGTTTGGAATGAGAGATTGCAAGTCAGTGGCAATTCCATTAGTGGTGAATGAGAAATTGTGTAGAGAAGATGGAAGTGAAGCAGCAGATGAAAATGAATTCAGACAGATTGTAGAGTCTGCTGTATCTGACTGCCACAAGACCAGATATCATGTTTGCATCTAGCTTGCTTGCTAGGTTTATGCACAAACCCTCAAAGAAACACATGGGAACTGCTAAAAGGGTGCTGAGATACATACAAGGCACATTAGATTTTGGAATTGAGTTTGAAAAGGGGAAAACAGCTACTCTAATTGGGTACTGTGATAGTGACTGGGCTGGGAGTGAGGATGATATGATGAGCACCTCAGGATATGCCTTCACACTAGGCTCAGGCATGTTCTCTTGGGCTTCCATCAAGCAAAACACAGTTGCTTTATCTACATGAGTATGTGAGCGCTGCAGAAGCAACTTCACAAGCTAAGTGGCTTAGATTTGTGCTTGAAGATTTTGGTGAAGAACAGGTAGAAGGGACTTCAATTCTATGTGACAACACCTCTGCAATTGCAATGGCAAGGAATCCAGTTCATCACCAAAAGACAAGGCACATCAGCAGGAAATTTCATTTCATAAGGGAAGCCATTCAAGCAAAAGAAATCGAATGGTGTACTGCAAGACGAAGATCAGATAGCAGACATTTTGACTAAGGCTCTGCCTAAGGATCGGTTTGTGAGGTTGAGAAGCTTGCTTGGAGTGAAATCAGCTAAAGGATTAGATGGGAGTGTTGAAATATAATCCTGTCGCTGATTTACTCTGCTCAGCTGATTTACTTGCCGCTGATTTAATCGATTCACTCGATTCGTCCCGATTCCGCTGATTCGTCGATTCTGAGTATTCGATTCTAAGTGTTGATTACGGCTGATTTGTTAAAGGAAGTAATTTTCTATTTTCTTGTTCTGTCTATTTTAAATGATGTAACGAGAGCCATTAGATCATAGTCTAGGTGGATTCTCTAGCTTAGATCTGGTATGACACGTGTAAGCACCTAATAGGGTGACAGTTGTAATTCTGTTAGAAGAGAATCACATTTCTCTCTACGTCACCACACTATGTAAGCTGCAGTTTTGCAAGAATTCAATAGAACAGTGCTTTCATCATTTTTCTCTTCATTCTCTCTAGCTGAAATCTCCAGAAAATACATCTCTTCCTAAATCTGAAAATACATATATAAACTAAGAACTCTAACAATGTTTGCATAATTTGAAACTCAGAGATGCTAAATAAGAGAAGACTGCATAATTGAATATTAAATTGCACAAACTATCAAAGATATGATCAATGAAACAGACAAGGGAGGAGTTCCAACAAAGCAATTGATCGGTTTTAGATCAAAACAATGCCAATGTTTACGCATATGATTGAGAATTCTTGTTGGCTTATTTCATCCTACACACAACAGAATATAGCAGTTTAAATAGTCACATAAGAACCAGGTAGGTCTAATGAGCCTGTAGATTTTGAGGTGAAAATTTCATGCGAACCTGGCCAATAAGCACGCAAATACTTTTGATCATTTCGAGTTGCACATTAGCAATGTGCCCAGTATCGGCCATGGCATCAGGAACCCAAATTTCAGTTGACAACAGGACACAATTGGCTGGCTTCAACAACAGTAGTCTTGTAATTATGTACTTTAATGCAGAAACAAAAAAAAGTTACAGTATGTCCTGTTTATTTGCATCATAAATCTTGCATATACATACTTTTGCAATGGGAACAAAAAAGCAGCAAGATAAATTGTTCTCCTCTCCTACTTAATATCATTGAAACGTGTCGGAAGACATATCATTGAAACAAACAAAACAAAGAACCATTCACTTGTTGGAAGACATATCATTGAAACAAACAAAACAACAACCATTCACTCTATCTTAAGATAGATGAGATCATGGAAGACATATACTTGATTGCCGAAAGTAACTACTTAATGATTTGAAGTATGTTAGCAGATGCTTTGCTCAAGTGCTAAATAATATGCAGCAACATGAGTTAATTAACCTGATTAATTAGTGCTCTGCAGTAGTTAACAAAGAAATGTTCTTTCTCAGATGCATAAAGCTCCTGTTATCAACCAAGATGACAAATGTACATGAGAGAGAGAGAGAGCAGAGGAATTATCATCGAAGATATGAATCTAATGATAAATGTATGGTTAGAAAAGAAAATGCAGGGAGACAGATGGTGGTGACTTACTAATAATATCCGTTGTGAGGTGCAGATATTTGAGGAGGAGTTTTTAACGAATGTAGCAAAATTTTAGCTCCTCCTTTAAGAATAACAGTTTTTATTAAACTTTTCAACAATAGCGAAAAATAAGAGGGGGCAAGAGCTAAGTAGCAAATCAAAAGTCCCATGCACCCCCTGCTGTAGTTGAAAATTTTCATAAAGTTGTTAAAAAGAGGGAGAAAATCTTTACAAATTGAGAGAAATTCAGATATGCTCCTAAAACAAAACAAGGAATAGAGCCAAATAAAAAAACAGTGGGAGAACCAAATGAAGGAGCAATATAAGGCCAAAAGAATGAAGCACAAGCAGTGGAACAAACAATAGTACGTCAAATAAAAAAAAATGAAAACTAGAATAAGCCAAAGCAGCAACTCACATTAAAATGCAGCAGCTGTGATGCCTCTTGCTTTGAAAGTGAGGAATCATAGCTCAGTCCCAATCACATCGATCTTTTTTCTTTTTCTGGGCCGAGCTTCGTCAACAACATCATTTAATTCATCTTGGTCTGCATCTTCGGAAAGAGCATGGGTATTGCAGAAGAGAGATTTTTGGTGAGAGCTACCACTTCCACTAGGACTAGCCTCCTGGTCATCGTGGCGTTGTTGACCTTGTCCATCAGCTGATTTGGTAGGACAAGTAGTAGTGCTCTTGATGATGGATTTGTTCATCATGATCTGGTTGAGTTGTTCCACATCTTGCTCGTGCACCAAACGAAACCCACACTTCTTCACACTCGCACAAGATTTTTCGTCTCTCCACATTATGTCTTGAAAATAATCAGTTGTGAACCAAACCTTTATCTGACCGCATATCTTCTCAAATTCTTTAACAGATACATAAATTACCCAAAGGTGATCTGACACAGCATCGCAATACATAAAAGATTTTGAAAATACTCCATTTATTACTCCTGGTGCGGAACAGCTAATTTTAAAATAACGAAATTCAGAAAGATCAGCCGGAACTTCAAACACAGCATATAAAGCAATTCCCATCCCCGTGGTACATGAATCCAGAGGTAGCTGCACAGTTAGGGAATCTCCCAAACTTTGATTACTGAACCACTCTGGAATTTTCCTTCCAGGAGTAAAAATTTCGAATCTGTCAAGATTTATACAAGGGAGTACCTGTACCATATACATAGATATATACGAGGTTAGTAAGTTGTAATTATTATTATAGCAAACAACAAAAGAGACAGACAGAGAGACAGAGAGAACCTTAAGGTATCGATGTAGCATTTTCAGTATTATACTATCGCAGCCTTCATTGTCAACCAGTACAAAGCAATTGGCACAATCAAATCTACGATAATCAATATCGTTGTTTATATCCACTAATGAGCAATTTGACGAAAGGTGTGGTAACATTTTTAAGGAAGTGCAATCGGCTATGTTTATATCCACCAATGAGATAAGCTTAGAAAGATCTGGCAATTGTTCAAGACTTTGGCACCCATTCACCCAAAATACCTTAAGCTTAGAAAGACATCCAATGCTTGCAGGAAGGCTAACAAAATTGTTTCCACTAAGCTCTAATTTTTCTAAAGAGAACAAGCAACCAATATCACTGGGAAGATCCCCTTCACAAACACCACAATTACTCAGATCCAAATACTTCAAAGAGAATAAACCATCAAGCGAAGCCAACACAAAAGCCTTTCTTCCATTTAAGCGGGGGGAGCCCCACCAAAACCCTGATTTATTAGGCTGTGGTCCACTTATTCCACCCAAAGATAAACCAATCAGTTTTTTCAAACCAACAATGGAGCGTGGCAGCTGTCTTATAGAAGTTTCAGACAAATGAAGCCCTGTAAGAGACTCCATCTCCCCCATGTTCTCTGGGAGTTTCTCAACTTTTGAGCATCCATTCATCCAGAGCCCTTGAAGAGACTTGAAATTACAAATTTCACTCGGAAGACCCAAGAGATTTTTGCAATCCGATAGAATCAGAGTAGTAAGGCCAACTAGAAATCCTATTGATGAAGGTAATTTCTCAATGGACGTCCCCAGTAAACTAATCGTTGACAAAATTTTCATTTGCCCTGAAAATTCTGGAATCTTTTTCAATTTTGAGCAAAAATCAAGATCCAAGCTTTTAAGACATTTAAGATCTGCAATTGACGGGTGAATCTCAACCAAATTCGTACAACATTTAAAACCCAACAACTCAAGATTCGGAACGCCATGCTGAAATCTGGGGTTGTGGTCAAGTTTTCAGAGCCAAGAAGGTCCATTTTTTTCAAGTTGGGCAAGTCCTGTACGATTCATAACAATGGTAGAACGGATAATTAGCTCAGATTTATTTTAATTTTTAAAATAAAATATAAAAAAAAACTAATTTCTAGAATGGCATATGGTCTACTCTTACCTTTCTTCCATCCCAAAGCCGAATAAGTTTGCTCTCACGCATCTTAAGTGCAGTAAGGAAATTCGGTTGAAAACCTGAAGGGAGAAATTTTGAAGGATAAAGACTCCATATGATACTTCTCAAGGAATTAGGAAGAATTCTGGGGCTTGAAGAAATGATCACATTGTCGAATTCAAGAACTTTCAGGTTACACATCTTAGAGAAGGCTTCACAATTCCAATCTGCCATTTCAAGTCTCCTCGTGCGTAAGGCAATGCCTTTAATTTTGTTTGTTGCCTGTAATTAAGAATAGTAAAGGAAAAGTTAATTGCACATTTAAGTCAAATTTCAATCATATTTCTTTCAAAACTTGGTATTTTCTACATAATTCTTACCGTATTGTTTATGAATACTTGAGAGATATCATCATGATTGCACAATCGACTTCGTCTACCGGGCTCATCAGGACACTCTCGACGAACAATTTCCAATGCCATTTCTTGTATCAAATCATGCATCTCAACCGTGTTATTTGAAATATCAATAGTTAAAAGTGATTTTTGAACAAGAGCATTTATCCCAATATGACCACATAGGCCACAACTGTCTAGTATTTCAATTACTTCCTCCTTGTCCTTCCCCTTATGAAAAAATGCAACATCAAGAAATATATCCTTGTTCATCTCATCTAGCCCATCGTAACTTATTTTGAGCAAATCAATAATTTCTGACTTAGGAATTTTCCGCAGCTTATCCAATTCACTTTTCCATTCATCTTGATCTCTTTTATACACTAAGCATCCCAAAAGTTTAAGAGCTAGTGGAAGGCCTCTGGCATAATTTACAAAACCCTTGGACAATTCCAAGAAACCTTCCTCAGGCTCATTTTTTTTAAAGGCATTCCGACTGAAGAGCTCAAGAGCATCATCATCACCTAATCCCTCTACCTTATATGATACCTGCATATCATGCTTAACTAGCAACCGTTTATCTCTAGTTGTAATAATGATTATACTCCCCTTACCAAACCAATCCTTTTCACCAGCCAACTTTTCAAGTTGGCTTGATTCACTCACATCATCAAGAATGAGAAGAACCTTTTTATTATACAAGCAATTCTTAATGACAGAGGTTCCCCACTGTTCATCCCAAACTTGAGTAATTTGATCCTTTAAGATTGGGGAAAGAAGTTGTCTTTGTAGATGAACAAGATTACCACGTTGAGAAACCTCTCTAACATTAGCAAGAAAGCTGCTAACTTCAAAATGGGTAGAAATGCTATCATAAACTAGCTGAGCAATGGTTGTTTTGCCAATTCCGCCCATTCCCCATATCCCCATAAAGCGAACATCATCCGTAAGATGAGCTAAAAGCAAATCTATGTGCTCACGTATAAACTTCATTCCCACCAACTCTCTGGAATCTAACAATTTGAATCTGCGATGTACTTTCATCCACACCCGTTCAACAATATTTTCAATAAGCTTTCTTTCACACCTACAAGGAGGAAAAGTAAAAGGATCATGAAGTCTAAAATATAAGCCATGGGTTTTGTTAAGACATATAGAGAAGTTGTTCATTCATGCTTACTCATTCTTTGAATCTATCCCAGATAAATTGGCTACTTTTGTTAAAGCATCTCTCCAGCGCTTCACCTTATCGATGTCTTCCCTAAACCTTTTCTCATGCTCAAGCAAAGGCGTCCGCAAAACTGCCGCTTTGTTTTCTCACATCGGAGGGATCCACATGATAAAACACTGGCAGAATTGTGCCCTTGGATTTCATGCATTGGAGAATCTTTGTAAGCTCATCCAAGCACCAGGAAGAAGATGCATAATTTGGCGAGAGAACAACGATTGCAAGTGTTGATTCTTCGATTGCTTTGATGAGCTCTGAAGAAATAGGTGTCCCTATTTCAAGCTCACGATCATCCTTGAATGTTTTAATGCCCCTGAGCTGCAATTCGTGGTATAAATGGGATACAAAGCTATGTCGAGTGTCCTCACCCCTGAAACTCAAAAACACATCGTGGTTCGGTTGAGGAGCAGACTGATGAGGTGAAGGAAGAAAGGCAGAGTCTCTTTGGGTGGTCAATGCCATTTGGCAATCTGCTGCTTCTGCAAACACTCAATGAAAATAAGCCTTTCGCTAATTAAATCTTCAAAAATCCAAACACTCAACTAATAAATAGAAAGATGATGATAAATGGCTTGCAAAAAGAAAAGGATTGAAATTTAAAGAGGTCTTTTTTGGGTAAACCAGAGGAAAACAGAGGAATTCAATATATAAACATTAGAAGGAACAAAAATACGAATTTCAACATTTAAAACAAAAATATAAGCCTCATGACTACACAAGTGAACTAAAAATTGCATACGCTTTAGTCAACGTTACCTGAACAAAACAGATATGGAAATGTAGTCGAAGCAAGCCAACAAGTTTAGCTTAGTGTTACCTCAACCCCGAAAAAATTACAGAGCCAGAGAATTTGTAATACCAGCAAGCCAGCCAGAAACTCTCAAAATATACAACTTCTCAAGACCAGCCAAGAACCCTACAAGAAGAAACAAAGCTAGCAGCCTCAGAAAAGAGAGAGACTTGGAAACCGTGTAGTGGTGAGCACACGGTTTCTCTTTTCACCAATGGGAGTCATTTATCTTTTTTATTTTTCTAAGGAAGAGGGAGGAAGAACCCCATAAAAGAAAGCAACATGATTCTTTTGCTTTTCAATGAGTGCTTTCTTTTGATTTCAATGAGAGCTTTCTTTTGCGAGTTATTTGGATGGTCGCTTTCAAGGAAATATGCAGGTAATTACTTGATATTTCCCTCACGATAATAACGAAATTTGGTTAAGGGGTCAAGGATTTTCTTTTTACATGTATTTTCATACTACTACAACTCATCAATGAAGGAAAAAAAAATTCATTTGCAATCATAAAAAATAACTAGTTAATTCTGAAAATTAATCGAGGAATTTTTTTGAGTACAAGCGCAACACAAAAGTTTATATGTAATTAGAGCAATTTGAGCAATCAATAGACTCAAAATGGCTTTGCTTTCAAGATCTTGTCTTTTGCAAGCACATCGATATTTTAATTGAAGTCTATGCACACTAGTATTTTTAATGAAGGACTATACTCATAGCAAGTTAGTGCATTTTATTTTATTTTATTATCACGTCAATTATTTGAGTGGTTGCATAATTTTCTTTTGGTCAAATTTAACTGATTTGAAAATTGGCTGCACACATTTTAAATAAAGCCAAAGGAAATGGATCTTTCCATGGAGAAGCCAAGAAATTTCCTATGTGAAATTGGGTCTATTCATTCACCTTCAGCCAACTTTGCCAAGCATTCTCCTAACAAAACCCATAAAATAATAAATTGTCAAGAAGAAAAAAATTTGTTTATATGCAATTCCCAACCAACTTCCGCACACAAAAAGACAAAATAGCGGAAAAGAAAAGGGAGTTTCACTAAAACACCCAAAATGAGAGTTGAAATTATAAAAAAACCTAAGCACTATTTAAACATATAATGACAGGACCGCCCAATTTCTGAAAGGGCGGACCCGCTTAGGTGCTGACATCACCCGATGCCGGGCCCACTTACTAAAAACCCAAGACATCCTACCAAAATTTTGGAGAGTCTCCCCTGTAGACTGCTCAAACCCAACAATATTTAACTGCATAATTTACATGAAATAAATCCCAACTGCCAGCATGCTTTTAACATACAACAATCCCAAAATAAAGTGGTCTCCGGCCTCAAGTAACAACCTAACATGGGCAATAACAGAGCATCTAACAGAATTTGTTTACAACAAACAGTTGAGTAGAAGGAATTTACACAAGTCCTATCTACGGATGAAATGTTTGGAGCTCGCAACCTGCTCGAACACTTCCAAAAGCAACTCTGCACAGGCAAAACAGAAATATGTGAGTGGACAAAATAAAGTTTACATTTTAAATCAACATAATAACCCCACCATGTAAAAATAAGGGAAATAGCCTTCTATGCCACCCTTTTGCTAATTTTAACTAAAAATACCACCTCTTCCCAATTTTTTTACAACTAACACCTTTAAATATAAAATTATTGCCCACTTATTGTACCCATATCATTTTTTCAGAAATTGGCTCTCTCTCACTGTCTTCGCTCTTTCTCTTCGGCCCATCTCTCTCCTAGTGTACCTCTCTCTCTTCGACGCAGTTGTTCTTTCCCACCAACAGTGGCCGTGCTCATCCAAGCGGAAATCCATCGTTGACATTGACGAGGTACTGTTCATAACCATTTTCTTTGAAATGTGGGGTTTTTGTGAAGGTTTATGGTGTCTGAATTTCTAAGAAATTGGTTTGGTTGCTTAGAAATTGGGTTTGGGTTTATGGGTTTCTATGAACTGGGTAATAACGCACACCCATTGTCACTGGCTCGCAGCCACTGTTCACAGAAATCAAACTCTTCATTTTGTCACAAAACGTTTGGGCTTCGTTCACCTTTTGGAATCTTGGGTTAGCTTATAGTAGATGTTTGTGCACTGTTAGGTATTTTAAATTAGAATCAGTGGTTGTGGCTGATCTGAGAGGTTGTCTATAAGACCACAAAATCAATTATTAAATAAAACATGATTTCGGAGAAATCATGACAATGTAAGCTTATAAAACCCCGTCTTTGATATTTAGGATAACAGATGGCTGCTTAACTGACCATCGAGCAGTTGTCTATTTCTATCACAGATTCTAAAGTTTGTTTCATGGAACATTTCATACCAAAGCTGCTGGTACCTCTGCTGGATGCATTTACTGTAAGTATGACTCACTCCTAGAAGATTGCTTTTCACTGTGGTGCAAGTTGATGCATAATGACAGATAGCCACCCACAGCTGTGAAACAACTTTGCGCTAATGCAGTTGTAATCTGTTGTAGAATTTGAAGAGATATTAATAGTTTAAATAAATTGGTAAGCTTTGCTTATTCTTTCATTTTTTGGGGCATAAGAATCAATATAGTATGTTATAGGTATGCATATTGTTAGCAGTTTTAGGACATACCCTAACTTGATTCCTTTTGCTGGTATTTCATTGTTCTGAAGCCGAGGCTGAGTTTGATTCTGTGGCTGGCTTAGCTGCAGATGGATGGGTGTTTGCAAATCATATCCATTAGTGATGGTATATGGAGGTTGGGAACTTTTGTTTTCTTTATTCACACCCCTTGCTCCATAAACCTGAGATTAAAAACTTCTGTTTCAGCCTTTTCTAGAGGAGAAACCATCACATTTGCTTATATTATAATTAACATAATGGCCTTATGTTTTTGGCTTAGTGATATCTCATTTAGCTTCTCTCTCTTTCCTTCTACCTGTCACCTGTCTCCTCCCTTTAGTGAAGTATAATGTGTGTTAAATAGAAGAGTAGAGCTTAAGGGATATATTTTAATAGTATTATACAATCTTTTAGACAATACCTTCTCTAGCAGTTCTGCATTCTCTTTACCTACAAGGTCTAGCTTCTTATACAGTTCCATATTCTCTTGCTGTATGAGATTTCCCTAAAATAAGTAAAAAGAATGATATAAAATAGGTATAAATTAGGCCCCAAGGACTTGAATTAACATAAATGGACTAGGAGAAACTGAGGCAGTTTTCTTTGGTAACCTTCTGTTCAGTTCTTTTATTTCATCATTTAGTATCTGGTCCTGCAGAAAAATGACTGAGTGTCATGCATGTGCTACATAAAGAAGGGATCTTGACAGTAGTAACTGAGACTATATAATCAGGACTAGGCACCTTTTTCATCCGGACACCTTTCAAACTTGTCTCCAGTTGGTTTTCCAGGCTCTGTAGATCTTTGGCACTCAAACCAGAAAGTTCTTCACCCATTAACTGCCTGCAAGTTTATACAGAAACATCCAGCCAATCTTTCATTTGATCTCCAATGAACGGTCGCAAATGTTAGTTTTTAACTTGGAAAAATAAAATAAAATTGAAAGTTACTTTTGGGAAATGTTGAACTTTTATAATGAATATGGCTTCAGTGCAGAAGGCTTGATAGTAAATAGAAAATCTATATGCTGGGGGTTGATAGTAAATAGAAAATCTATATGCTGGGGGTTTTCTGGCTAGCTAAAAATGTGTGAGAAATGATGAATCTATCTGATTGCAGCCTATTTAATGTTTAATACCTTCATTAAAAAAAGGTTGTTGATAGTGCTTTGACTATCTTGCAGATTATAATGGCAAAACCAGCAGGTGGCGCTAGTAAGAGAGATTAGCCTGCAGGGATGGATGAGGACTAATTTTGTGTGTATGACAATTGACTATTTTTGATTGTATTGCTGTATGTTAGGGATCTTTTGTTCCATTTTAGTAACAATTTTGTTTAGGAGAAAAAGAAACATATTGCAGGTCATGCTTTGTAAATGCCACTCTTCTGTTACGATGGACATGTGGTATGCCCTTGTTGGGTAGGGTTGGATTGAAACCATGGTCAAGTGCTTGGGCCATGTTTAGTGAGAAGCTTGAATGAATTTTCTTTTCTATTGTCTTTTCAAGCATGCCAAAAATCATCCTGGTTTTGTAATATGTGGTTTGTGCCTAATTAATTTACTGTGAATCTTGCATTTTTGTACCCAATATTCGATAGTTGCCTTCTTTTGAAAGAAGATTCATTGAGGGAGAGAATTACTTTCCTTTTGAATATGAATCGATGTGCAACTCCAACTATCATTTCAAAGGTCAACATCAATTCATGCTAATATAATGATGGATAACAATTGTCGTGTCTATGAGATTTGAATTCAGGATTACTTTTAATGAAGTGGAGACTGTTATTAGACCAAATGGCCATTGACATACGATATAATAGCAATATTAGGTCAATATATGTACACTATAGAGGCAATATTAGAGCAATATAACCACAATACGATAGCAATAGTATTACAATATCACCTATAAAAATATTATTATTGTCCACTTATTGCTGATTTTTCAAATGTTCAGAAATTTTGTTCTCTCTTAGCTCACTCAGCTCTCTCTCTGGCACATCTCTCTTTCTCTTTGGTATCTGTCTATTGCAGCTCTCTGTCTCTCTTTCTCTCTCTCTCTCTCTCTCTCTCTCTCTCTCTCTCTCTCTCTCTAGTGCAACTTTGTCTCTCTCTCTCTTTGCTCTCTTTCTGTAGCGCAGCTCTTTCTCTTTCTCTCTGTTTCTCTCTAGCTTCGTTCTGTCTCTTTCTCCCCCTATTCGATCTCTTGCTCTCTGTCTCTTTATTCATACCTTCCTTTTTTTGTAAATTATTTTTTAGTTGTTATTATTTTTTTAAATAATTTCTTACAATGTCTTACAGGTGCAATTATGATGCACCTGACTGCCTGTTTTTGAAAGGCACGTTGTTTCTTTCTCCTCCTCATCTTCTTTTTGAATGAAGTATGGCCTAAACCGTAAACCCATTGATGAGCCGTAGTCAGTATACATACAATATAATAGCAATATTAGGGCAATATACATACACTAGAGAGGCAATATTAGGGCAATATAATGGCAATACGACAGCAATAACATCACAATATACATGCAATACGGTGGCAATATGCATGCAATATGTATACAATACACAAGCAATATTAGTACAATACACATGCAATAGGACAACAATATTAAGTCAATCTACATACAATACACACACATCCATTACAGACTACAATTTAGACATGGAAAATAAATCGTCACCGAACCCTAACAATACTGTCCCGCGAAGCAAAAATTATTTCTTTCATAAAACTTGAAAATTCAATTGTTATTACATAGTCAACTAATCTTTGCTCTAGTATATACACACTTCCTACCTATAATTATAAATAATGGAGAGCTCACAAATTCTACTAATTTGATCTTAACTTCATCAATTTGTTCTTCGGTGTATGAGTTAGGCTCTCTTCTTGCACATTTTCCAAGCTGTTATATTCTCCTCCCGTGTAGCAATATCAGCAACAACAAGTTATCTACAGATCTGAAATCATAACTGCAGATGATTCTCAATTAACAAAGAGGAAAACCATTTTCTTTTATAACTTTGGTTTTGGAATATATAACAAAATGCAATAGTTCAAACTCAGCCTCGGCCTCAGAACAATGAAATACCAGCAAAAGGAATCAAATTAGGGTATGTCCTAAAACTGCTAACAATATGCATACCTATAGCATACTATATTGATTCTTATGCCCCAAAAAATGAAAGAATAAGCAAAGCTTACCAATTTATTTAAACTATTAATATCTCTTCAAATTCTGCAACAGATTACAACTGCATTAGCGCAAAGTTGTTTCACAAATGTGGGTGGCTATCTGTCAGTATGCAATCAACTTGCACCACAGTGAAAAGCAATCTTCTAGGAGTGAGATGTCATACTTACAGTAAATGCATCTAGCAGAGGTACCAGCAGCGTTGGTATGAAATGTTCCATGAAACAAACTTTAGAATCTGTGATAGAAATAGACAAACCAATTAGGTGTGTAAATTTATGCAATAAGGGGAAAGCATGAGAAGTTCACCTTTTCAAAAGTAGTTTCCCCCATTCCTGTTTTGTAGAGTTCATAAACCATGGCAGTCAAAAATATTTTACTCAGCCTGGAAGAAGTTTTCATCACCTGCCAGGAAAAAACAAAGAAAAGAATTAGCATTAATATATCTCTGAAGAAGGTAGAGAGAATTCTTATTAAATTTTTTTTTTTGTTCTTCCAGATACAACATAGATAAATAAAACTTCCTTTCAACCCAATAACAATTTATGCAGCTAAAGTTGTATGGAGTTGAATGCTACTAGTGCAGAAATTCACTACTTTAAACCAGCATCAGATAATTTGGGTCCTGAAAGCCATTTTTCACCATGCTACTCCTTTAAAGAATGGCACTTATAAGATTTAGCAAACTCCAACTGACACCATTTTCATCTTTGTTACTCGACCAAAAAACTATGTAGCTATCTGGATCTCATGTATTTCATATTAGGAATGCATATTAACGTAGTAATCACTGCGTCATATGCCTCACTCAAGGGTATTGATTACCTCTTCTAAGATGTAACATACCATTTAAATAAAAGAAGTTTCACCAACAGAAATCATTTTTCATCATGACTGTAAGATATAATCTGACTCACTTGAATATGAGGTGCCTGGAACATTTCTTATATGGCTGCTTCAACCTCTGCCATTCCAACAAGTGATTTTCCTGCAAAGTAGGTACATATAAATCCTGTAAGTGACAAGAATTAAAGCCTCAAAGCAAGATAATAACGCTCCTAAACAAAGCAAGCACATAGAGTTTAAGCTACATGAGATGTTGGTGCTTAATAATACCAATGTAGTAACAGAGTATTTCTTTTGAAACTTCAGGATACAGGAAAGAATAGAAGTTGACAATTCTAATTCCTTGGTTGACCAAAAAAGAATACTGGTTTAAAGGTTGCTTAATTTTCATTTTTTCAAATAAAAGAAAATGAAACAAAACCAATACCAAAAACAGAACAAAAAAACGAAACATGTATTATTTGGTATTTAAACCAGCTCTTCTATGACACAAACTCTCATTATAGGACCAGTTGGCCAATGAAAGGCCATGTTTTTTTTCTCTGACAAAAGTAATATTCTAAACTACTCTAAATTGACAAAAGCAAGCTCAGAATTGCAAGTCATGTTCTTATAGAGAAGTCCAGTGAGTTTATTTCCAGCAATGTCAAGATATTTAATGGAAAGCAGTGACAACCATGATGACAAAAATGGCCCTACAAACCCATTCAATGAAATGTCCAGCTTCTGGAGCTGATAGCAGGAGCCTAATGCAGTCTGGATTCCCAAGCGAAACTTGTTCTTTCTTAGCACAAGTGTGACCAACTTGGAAGGCATACTTGGAAAATGAGGCCCAAAATAGTTGTCTTCCAAATCAGAACTTGCAAGTTTGTCAAGTTTCGAGATTAGGCACTTCCCGACAAGAAGTTACTTGATAGGCGAGAGAACTTTGAGAGTTTGTAAAGATGCCAAAGAATATGGCAAAAGCCATTAAGCATATTGTTTTTCAGACTGAGAACAGCCAAGACTGAAGTGAACTCAATAACCGGAACTTAACCAAAGGAACTTGTTATGGTCAAGTATGAGAGTCCAAGGTTCTCGATATGAAAGTTGGAGAGGAACTGCACCACTTAAGTAATTTGTGCTTACATTGAGAATCTCCAAGTGAAGACAAATGCCCAATACTTGTGCATTGGCCCCATAAACCAAGAGAAACCAGTGAAAGCACTTTCAAGCTTGGTAAGCCAACAAGAGTGGCAAAGAAATAGTCTCACGAGAAATCACGAGGCGTGGAGGAAACCCATTGTTGCCAATAATGTGCAGCTGGGTTATGTTGCCTTCATAATAGGATAGAGTCAAAGATGGAGTTGGTTCAATTTTGCGAAGTCTCGATGTTGCTTCTATGGCTGAAGTGGTTAAGGCCGATGGGTAGTTGAGAAGGCTGGATCTTCGAAGGGTTTATGACCGAGTGTGTTGTTGTAGCTGGCTTGAAGGATGGAGAGAGAGGAAAACTATGATGAGCAGAAGAAGATGTGAATGGCAAACTAGCTTTGCCATTAGAACCATCAACAAAACCCAAGTTGCAGAAACAACACTCAATAGATGAATCTATTTCTCCCTTCTTTCTCTGCTTCACTTCTTCCAGGAAGGCTTAAAACTTAGCTTTTGGGGGAATGAAAACCAGATTTTGCTAGAAAACTATGATGACATTTTCAATTGCACCAAACTGACTTAGCCCTTCAAAATCTATCCTTCAATTTATTTTCCAACTTTTTTTTTTCTTTTCTCTCTTTGGTTATGTTTACTAATTAAACATCTGAACCCAACAAACTTAGTGTGCTAATTATGGAAAATACTTCTGTACCACCTAGTTCCTTACAAAGTGAGAGTGGGTGTGAGTTATTACCCAGTTCATAGAAACCCATAAACCCAAACCCAATTTCTGAGCAACCCCTAACACTAAAACCCTAAACCAATTTCTTACAAATCCATACACCATAAACCAAATTCACAAAAACCCCAAATTTCAAAGAAAATGGTTATGAACAGTACCTCGTGGATGTCAACGATGGAGTTACGCTTGGATGAACAGCCACTGTTGACGGAGAAAGAGCATTGCGTCGAAGAGAGAGAGGTACACCAGGGAGAGAGACGGGCCGAAGAGATAGAGCGAAGAGAGTGAGAGAGAGAAGCCAATTTCTGAAAAACTGATATGGGTACAATAAGTGGACAATAATTTTATATTTAAAGGTGTTAGTTGTAAAAAAATTGGGAATGAGTGGTATTTTTAGTTAAAATTAGCAAATGGGTGGCATTGGAGGTCATTTTCCTAAAAATAATGCTCTAGCATGCAGTTTCACAATTCATAAACCAAATACTCAAAACACATCATCCCGAAATCCAATAAATCTTCAAAATCTCAAATCACTAGTCCATTCCCAAAGATATGCAACTCTCATCAACCCGTAAACACTCATATATAGATATATATATATATATAACTATAACTATAATATAATATATACTTCTCTCCATACTAATGTACCGGGGAAACAATCCAACCGCAGGGATTGTTAGCCGCAGGATTTCGAACATTAACCCAAGCGTCCGGGGATGAGTAGTCCAACCGGGGCGGAACTCCATAGCTCACACGCCGGCACTGCCAACGACACGTGTAGCTCACAAATCTCATAACAAGTCCTACGCGCGCAGACAATATCATCACCCTCATCGCACGCCAACGACGTGTGTGATAATACTAAACAATATACATACTCTTCCTATACGCCGGCCTGCCAACGACACATATGGGAAGTGTCTTACACATCGGCACTGCCAACGACATGTGTGAGACCCGCAATCTCATGGCCTTCCCACCCCACCGACACTGCCAATGACGTGTGTGGGAAGCCTAGTAACTAGGGAATGATACTCACCTAACATACTCATACATCTCACAACCATCCCTCAAACTCATATCTTTCCACAATCTCACCACAACAACCTCTCATACTCTATACATAGACAATATAGATAGTCATCCCAAAATCCATATAAACATATTCATCATACTCAAATATATATCCATACTCAAAATATATTGCCAATACGCATAAGAATATTCAAATCCATCAACCAAAATAATTATTAAATCAAAATCACCATTTAAAATATATGCACAAATCTTTTATCAACAAAACCATGCATATGCTTAAAACAAAGTCTACTCACAAATAATCCCAAGCTGCTCGACCCAGAGAGGTCCTGCCTGCTGCGAATGGTCGACCGAAGTACCTATTTCAAGATACGAACTCTTGATTAATATAACGCACTTCAAAACGAAAATTCACAAAAGGAAAAACTTAAATCCCCAAGCTCCCGGTGCGTGTACGTCCAATGGAATATCCTAAGGTCCGGTTACAGGTTTGGCAATCGCTTTCAATCGTACGGTTATCGCGATTCCTAAACTTCAAATTATTGAATCGGAACATCCGGGGCTCCGATTCACGATCCGCGAATTCCTATAGGTTTCTAAGAGTACCTAGATCAACATACTTCAGTTTGGAAACGATCCAACGGTTAGAACTTATCGAACCCGGATAACGCACAATATGCGAAATCCGTTCGATAGTCAAACGACATCCAAATTGGGATCTGCAAAATCCTACGCACTCGTGGCAACCTAAGGATCTCATCAAGATAAAAAGCAACTTCAAAATCCTAGATACTACTCGACGAATGGAGCAACTTTTTCAACTACGACAACGTCCAATTCGGACGGCAAGTGACCCGAATTTCATATTGAAAATCGGCCAAAACTTAATTTCCAAAATCAATTTCCAAACTTCAAAATCGTTCTAATCTAACCCCACAAACAGTTAGAGCACGTAAAAAGGAGAAGAAACCTCACCGGTTCACCGGAATTGGGCGGCGAGACGGCGGTGCGATAGCACGAAAACCTCCGTTCGAACCGATCAGACGTCGGATTCGAGGTTTCCGGCGGGAAATGGGGTGGGTTGTGATCGGGACTTCACGACGATTCAAACGGGACCGGTCACACGTCCCCGTGGCGAGCCGAGAGAACCGAGGAGAGAGAAAGAGAGAGTCGGAGAGAGAAACGGAGGAGAGAGAGTGCTTGTGCGCGGGAGAGAGAGAGAGAGAGAGAGAGAGAGAGAGAGAGAGAGAGAGAGAGTGAGGGGTAAAAATGAAAAATCTGATTTGTACTCCAAACTTTTCAAAATAATTACGGTTCTGCCACCGAGCTTATTTTGATCGCCAAAACTTCATTACAATTCCGATTCAAGCCTACCGCCTGTCTATGGTTTCGTCTCAGTACCACCTACGCAACCAAATCACTCGTGGTCCCAAAATCTTCTCGGATAAGAAAATTACTAAAATTACCCTTAACCCAAGAGTAAATTAATAATTTCTCTTAATTTAATTAAAATAGGAAAATAATCGGAGTCGGGGTGTTACATATAAACACACCCAAAAACCCATTATTACACACACTCAAAACTCATTTATAAACACACCCAAAAAGTTGACTTTGGGATTGATTTTGGGTGTGTTTCTATGTTTAAATAGTGCTTGGGTTTTTTTATAAATACATGTCTAGGATTGGGTTTATTTATAAATTTGTAAAAAGAAAATAGCCCAGTGCTGATTAGAAAATAGGCTTGAGTGGAGTCGTTCTATTATGAGGTCCTCAAGTGCATACCTATATTATTAGCCGTAGAATTAAATTGAACCGTCCAGATTTGAAATTAAAAGAATAACGCCACAACCGCTTAGCACAGCCGCACCCACCTTTTACTCAACAAACATTACCCGTGTCTTTTTCTTCAAGAAGTTAATTCTAGTTTTGTTCTCCGTTTTGCCCGACAGATTTGCTCATATGTCTGAGGGCCATGAAATAAGTATTCAGATCGAAGGATTTCAGATGCGTGGAAACTAAGACATTAGATGGTGGCAATTACTTGATCTTTTCATCACAATATATATGCCCTAAAATTTGGTTGAAGGCATCAAGGATTTTCCGTCTAGATCAATAAAGAGATAAATAAACAAAAACTTTTGTTTACAATGAGAAAAGAAACGAAAAATGTAATTAGAAAAAATTTAAAATTTGTAAAGCAATTTGTGCAGATAAGATAGTCAAAGGGTCTCGTCCTTTCCAAGCAAATATTTTAGACTAAAACTTTAGGCATCCATTATTGCATTGCATCCCTTTTTGTACTATATTTGAAAAAGAATGAACTACCGAAATGCCTCTTGAACTTGTACTTAATTATCAATTTATCCTCTAATATTTTTTTTAGTAAATTAAGGGCTCGAATTAAATTTTGTTATCAATTTCCCCTTACCATCTAAATCTTAACATTTCATCTAATTTGCCGTTACATATGACGGTAAATTGGTCATTTTAAATGTTATATACAAATTATTTTAATAAACAAGGGGCCCACCCACTTCATATTTTTCCCTTTATTGTAATTAAAATACATATTACAGGGTGGGGGAGGTCGAACGGGAAAGGGAGAAAGAGACCCCTGCCGCGCGCCGGGGAGAGGGGTTGGTGAAGAGAGAGGAAGAGATGGAGAAAAGGGACGGTGGCTTGTGGTGGTGGTCATGGGAGAGTGATGGAGAAGAAAATGGGTGGTTGCGGCGGTTATGGGTTCGTGGGGTGGGTCTGTGACAGGGGATGGGTGTGGGTCTGTGGGTTCTGGGTTTGTTGAGGGGTGGTAGCCATGGGGAATCGGATTAGGATGGGAAAGGGTGAATAGTCTGGGGGTAAAATAAAAATTGAACGGAGGTGGGGGAATTGGTTTGGACTGAAGGGTTGGTGGTCATGGGGGAATGGGGTGGAGAAGAAGACCGCAAGGGGGAGCGACTGTGATCTGTCTGTGATTGAGAAAATAAAACATGCACCATCACCCATCGAATTATTGGGTGAACATAATACAACAGAAAAAGTTCAAACTGAGTCCACATTTTCCTTTTCTTTTATAGGAATAGGAGGAGGCTCATGAGATTACAAACAACAAGCTAACAGCAGCAAAGCAACTACTTTTTTTGTGAATTGAGAGTTGCTTTTTGTCCCAGACTCAAATCTGGTTCTGGTTCTTGCTTTGGGTTTCGATGGTGTTTTGACTTTTTTTTTTTTTTTTTTCTTTTAATTAATTTTTTTTTAATGATTTGACGGATTATTGGATGACATGTTTTTGATTTAAACGAAAGGGGGAGAACTGATAATAAAATTTAATTCGAGCCCTTAATTCGCTAAAAAAAAAAGTCAATGAGTAAATTGATAATTAGGTACAAGTTAGGGGGACATTTCGGCAGTTTACCCTTTGGAAAATAGACCAAAGTTGGTTTATTTTTTAAATACTAAAAGTACATTGGTCCAAAGTCCACTTTCATTCTTTCAAAACCAACACAAAGGGCTTTTGTTTTGGTGTTTGGGCCATTACTTGGTTTGAATTCACTTAAATGCCCATAACTCAATGTATTTCAACCTTGGCCCACACTAAAGTTAGAGAATGGGTAGTCGTTACCAAGTTGACCCACGTGACCTTTTGGAAATGGGTTTTCATCATTAAGAGCGACTTGATCGCCATCTCTCTCAGCAAGGAAGCAAGCTGGCTAATTGATGCCAAAGTCAAGAGGAGCCATCTTCCAACTCGTTTTCCATCTGCAAAAGGATAGCAAATCAAAGGAACATCCCATCAGATCATCAGATCGAGGCTACTACTTCTGGCGCTCTGTTGCTTTGTGCTTTTCGGTGAAATATGTCCATGTTTGCACCAGAGAGATTTGTGAGGCTTCTTCTCTCTCGTTGCATTGGCGTGGATTATACATTTGGTTTTAGAGACGGACATAGAAGAGGGCGCACGAGACCGTAGCTCCATATTTGGCTGCAATTGAGTAATAACTGATGTGAGAGAGAGAGAGAGAGAGAGAGAGAGAGAGATACCCGGTGAGTAATAATCCAGTTTTGAGTTTTTTTACATGAATTTCACACCAAAGGGTAAATCAGGAAATCTGTATATTAAGTAAACTTTATAAAATAAAATAAATAAATAAATAAAACAAAAACTACATTCAATAAGGGTAAACTTGAAAAACAAAAACTATGCATTCATGACACGCATATAGAATTCGATAGAAACTTATTATTCTAATCATTTTAGTCTTAAATAGTAATTTACTCATAAAGGTGACCAATTAAGCCATTAAAACACTGCAACTGATTCATGCTAAAAAATAATTAAGATGAACGAAATAGACCTTACCAATTAAGTAACTAACGTGGCTAGAGACCCCATGCGTTATTCTTATTGATTGAAGATCTCAAATTTTTCAAGAGACCAACTTCTCCAAATCAGAAACAAGTTTTACATTTATAGGATCATGAATTGATGGTGGTGATGGTGGATTTGCCGGCGGGGATTTAACATGATCGGCTTCATCACAGTAACCCTTGAGTACATCAGTTTCTTCTGCGGTAAACCCTAGCATGCCAAGTAAGGTAGGCCAACATTGATGCTCAATGGTCTGAACGACTTCACAGCAGCTGTGACCCAAGTAAGTCTCATCATTCAGAAGAAACATGACAACCTCACCAGAACATGCCTAGAGTTGAAACAAAGAGTCCCAACAGTGGGAAGATTCTTCACCCAAATTCAACCCGGCTGTGAGGTTCGGGTTCGACCGAATTAGGTTAGGATTCAAAGGTTGAGCACTTGTGGCTAAGAATGGCATAGTCAAGGCTAGAAGAGCTGTGAGAAGGAAGAGCTTGAAAGTTGTGTAAGCTGCCATTTTGATTTTGATTATTGGGGATGAGTAAGAGATTGATAGGAATGAAGGGTTTTATATAGATAGTGAGGTGATTGTGTTATAAAATGAAAAATAAAAAACGTTGCGTGCATTGGGTGGTGAAGAGGCTGCTGAGAATAAATCATAATGACTATGATCATGTGATTATTTAACGGCATGAGAAGTGGATGAGACTCAACTCATCAACTGATGATGCATATATTATTTATAACAGAATTTGTGGGAATTAAAATGATTAAACGTAATTCCCAACCAATGATATATCAGACAAATTAATGGATAGTTTCTTGTGTTTGTGATGGTTGGTTTGCTTGCTAGCTAGGGTAGGTTTTGTTTGCTAATGTCAAAAGGATCGCTATTCGTGCTCATACCCAAAAGATTGCACGAGTCCCCTAATTGGATGATTAAGACGTTTATGTTTGCTGTTTGCCTGCTCTTGTATCCTTCCACCTTTTGGGTTTTGAATACATCAAGCATTATGTTAAAAAAATATATATATATATATATTTATGTTTGTTTTATATTTTAATTTCAATTTTCCATTGGATTTTTAATTATTGAAAAAATATGCTTACCTATTTAGAGCTAGACAACGACAATTTATGATTGTGGGTTTGCTTTGGCACTATGCTTTTGCATGTCTGCCTGATTCGCTAGAGATTTGTAGAGAATGTGGTACCAACCTTCGAACCCAAGACCACTAGGAGTTAGTGCATGCACTTAACCACAAGGGCAAGTTGAAGGTCAGTCCTTCGGTTTCTACCTTCGGCTTCTACTGGACGAGAATTCTATAGTACGGGCCTTATCTAAGCATCTTGGATGTTTGTTCGGCTCTGTTGTGCTTAATTGGGCTGTGTTTGTTGCTCGCTGAGTTTTTAGCGTGGTTTTTCTACATTGCGTTTCCCTTTTTATTTGGGATACCCTTGTTGTTCCTTTTTGAACAATATCTCTATAGCTTACAATACATCTTAATGTTTTGTGATTTTGATACTCTATAGTGTATGTAGTAATGCTAATGTCAGTCTTCTTATAGCTCCGAAATTTCTCCTAATAACAATCAAAACAAAATGATAGCTCCAAAATGTTTTCCCTAGCGTGAAAATGTCGTTCTCTCCGTTTTTGTGAAAATTTGAGTACATTCTTATGACTGGATTGAATTCATCAATCATGTGGTACTTCTTAACTCCAATTCTCCAAATATTTTACAATGAAAAAGTTACTATAATTTTATTCAAGATACAACTAGCACTGCCAAATTCTACTCAACTTATTGGGATGTTAATGAACCTCTTATGAATTTCATTCTGTTGCATAAGTTGAAACTGAGAGATGCTAAATAAGAGAAGACTGCATAATTGAATAAGAGATTGCACAAACTATCAAAGATATATCAATGAAACAGACAAGGGAGGAGTTCTGACAAAGCAATTGATCGGTTTTAGATCAGATCAATGCCAATGTTTACACGTCTGATTGAGAATTCTTGTTGGCTTATTCCATCCTATACACATCAGAAAATAGCAGTTTAAATAGTCACATAACTTGTGTCAATAAGAACCAGGTGGGTCCAATGAGCCTGTAGATTTTAAGGTGAAAATTTCATGCGAACTTGGCCAATAAGCATGCAAATACTTTCGATCATTTCGAGTTGCACATTAGCAGTGTGCCCAGTATCGGCCATGGCATCAGGAACCCAAATTTCAGTTGATTACAGGACACAATTGGCTGGCTTCAACAGCAGTAGTCTTGTAATTATGTACTTGAATGCAGAAACAAAAAAAAGTTAACAGTATGTCCTGTTTATTTGCATCATAAATCTTGCATATACATACTTTTGCAATGGAAAAAAAAAAGTAGCAAGATAAATTGTTCTCCTCTCCTACTTAATATCATGGAAACTTGTTGGAAGACATATCATTAAAACAAACAAAACAAACAACCGTTCACTCTATCTTAAGATAAATGAGATCATGGAAGACATATACTTGATTGCTGAAAGTAACCACTTAATGATTTGCAGTATGTTAACAGATGCTTTGCTCAAGTGCTATATAATATGGAAGACATATACTTGATTGCTGAAAGTAACCACTTAATGATTTGCAGTATGAGATCATGGAAGACATATACTTGATTGCTGAAAGTAACCACTTAATGATTTGCAGTATGTTAACAGATGCTTTGCTCAAGTGCTATATAATATGCAGCAACATGAGGTAATTAACCTGATTAATTAATGCTCAACGTTCTTTCTCAGATGCATATAAGCTCATGTTATCAACCAAGATGACAAATGTACATGAGAGAGAGAGAGAGAGAGAGAGAGAGAGAGAGAGAGAGAGAGAGAGAGAGCAGAGGAATTATCATCGAAGATATGAATCTAATGATAAATATATGGCTAGAAAAGAAAATGCAAGGAGACAAATGGTGGTGACTTACTAATAATATCAATTGTGAGAGCAGCGTTATTGGTCTTTAAAGTATTCAGGTGCAAATATTTGAGGAGGAGTTTTTAACGAAGTTAGCAAAAATTTAGCTCATCTTTTAAGAATAACAGTTTTTATTAAACTTTTCAACAATAGCGAAAAATAAGAGGGGCAAGGCCTAAGTAGCAAATCAAAGTGGTTATTCTCCAAATCAAAAGTCCTATGCACCCCCTGCTGTGGTTGAAAATTTTCATAAAAAGTGCAGTTGTTAAAAAGAGGGTGAAAATCTTTACAAGTTGAGAGAAATTCAGATATGCTCCTAAAACAAAACAAGGAATAGAGCCAAATAAAAAAACAGTGGGAGAACCAAATGAAGGAGCAATAGGGGAAAAACAAAACTTAGAGCAACATAAGGCCAAAAGAATGAAGCACAAGTAGTGCAACAAACAATAGTACGCCGACAATCCAAAAAAAATGAAAAGTAGAATCAGCAAAAGCAGCAACTCACATTGTAATGCAACAGCTGTAATGCCTCTTGCTTTGAAAGTGAGGAATCAAAGGTTAGTCCCAATCACATTGATATTTTTCCTTTTCTGGCCCGAGCTTCGTCAACAACATCTTTTAATTCATCTTGATCTGCCTCTTCGGAAAGAGCATAGGTATTGCAGAAGAGAGATTTTTGGTGAGAGCTACCACTTCCACTACAACTAGCCTCCTCGTCATCTTGGCGTTGTTGACCTTGTGCATCAGCTGATTTGGTAGGACAAGTAGTAGTGCTCTTGATGATGGATTTGTTCATCATGATCTGGTTGATTTGTTCCACATCTTGCTCGTGCACCAAACGAAACCCACACTTTATACTCGAGCAATATGGCTGGAGTGATACAGTCCTTGAATGATATGACTGCATAATAAGTTTTGAATAAAATCTTCGTCTGACTGCATTCCTTCATCCACCCCCTCTTGTTTCCATGAACATAAAATACCCAAAGGTGATTTGACACAGCATCGCGTATTTTAAAACATATTTGCCCTGGTGAGTCATAGTCAAATTCAAAAGCACCAAATTTAGAAAGGTCAGCTAGATTTGCCTCATCTGCCTGATCTTCAAACACAACACATACAACAATTCCCATCCATTCCGGAGGTAGCTCCACAATTAGGGAATCTCCCACACTTTGATTACTGAACCACTCTGGAATTTTCCTTCCAGGAGTTACAAGTTCGAAGTTGTATTGGTGAAGAGGCCTATGGATTAGCTGTACCATATATATGAGGTAACTAAGTTGTAATTATAAGTATAGCAAACAACAATAGAGAGACAGAGAGAGAGAGAGAGAACCTGAAGGAATCGTTGTAGCATTTTCAGTATTATACTGTCGCAGCCTTCATTGTGAACCAATACAAAGCAATTGGCACAATTAAAAATAGTACTATATGTATGTGATGTAAGATATATATTTGATGTAAGATGTGGTAACATTTTTAAGGAAGTGCAACCGGCTATGTTTATATTCACTAATGACCTATTTGACGTAAGATCTGGCAACATTTTTAAGGAAGTGCAATCGGCTATGTTTATACCCACTAATGACCTACATGATGTAAGATCTGGCAATTGTTGAAGCTTTTGGCACCCATTCACCTGAAGTGACTTAAGCTTAGAAAGACATCCAATGCTTGCAAGAAGGCTAACAAAATTGTTTCCACCAAGCTTTAATACTTTTAAAGAGGGCCAGCAGCCAATATCACTAGGAAGATCCACTTCACAAAGTCCACAATCACTCAGATTCAATGCACTTAAAGAGCATAAACCATCAAGCGAACCCAACACTAAAGCATTTCTTTTATATAAGCGGGGGAGGCCCCACCAAAACCTTGATTTATTAGGCTGTGATCCACTTTTTTTTTTTTTTTTGGTCTGAAGGCTGTGATCCACTTCTTCCACCCAAAGATAGATCCCTCAGTTTTTTCAAACCAACAATGGAGCGTGGCAGCTGTCTTATTGCAGTTCCATTCAGTTGAACCGTACGTAAACACTCATCTCTCCCATGTTCTCAGGGAGTTTGTCAATTTTTGAGCATCTAGACGCATCCAATACTTTAAGAGATTTCAAATTTCAAATTTCACTCGGAAGACCCGCGAGATTTTTGCAATCCATTAGATACAGATAAGTAAGGCCAACTAGACATCCTATTGATGAAGATAATTTCAAAATGGAAGTCCCACGTAAAATAAGTGATGACAAATTTTTCATTTGCCCTGAAAATTTTGGAATCTTTTTCAATTTTGAGCAAAAACCAAGATTCAAGCATTCAAGACATTTGAGATCTGCAATTGACGGGTGAATCTCAACCAAATTCTTACAATATCCAAAATCCAACTACATAAGATTCGGAACGCCACTGAAATCTGGGGTTGTGCTCAAGTTTTTAGAGTGAGGAAGGCTCATTTTTTTCAAGTTAGGCAAGTCCTGTACAATTCATAACAATGGTAGAATAGATAATTAGCTCAAATTTATTTTAATTTTTAAAACAAAATATTTAAAATAAACTAAAATAAACTAATTTCTAGAATGGCATATGGTCACTACTCTTACCTTTCTTCCATCCCAAAGCCGAACAAGTTTGCTCTAAGGCATCTCAAGTTCAATAAGGAAATTCGGTTGAAAACCTGATGGGAGAAATTTGGAAGGATACCGACTCCATGTGATACTTCTTAAGGAATTAGGAAGAATTCTGGGGCTTGAAGAAATGATCACATTGTAAAATTCAAGAACTTTCAGGTTACACATCTTAGAGAAGGCTTCAAAATTCCATTCTGCCATTTAAAGTCTCGCCTTGCGTAAGGCAATGCCTTTAATTTTGTTTGTTGCTTGTAATTAAGAATAGTAAAGGAAAAGTTAAATTGGACATTTAAGTCAAATTTCAGGATAAAAATAAATCATATTTCTTTCAAAACTTGGTATTTTCTACATAATTCTTACCGTATTGTTTATGAATACATGAGAGATATCATCACGATTGCACAATCGACTTCGTCTACCAGGCTCTTTAGGACACTCTCGACGAACGATTTCCAATGCCATTTCTTGTATCAAATCATGCATCTCAACACAGTTGTTTGAAATATCAGTAGTTAAGAGGGATTTCTGAACGAGAGCATATATCCCAATACGACCACATAGGCCACAACTATCTAGTATTTCAATTACTTTCCACTTGCTCTTCCCCTTATGGAAAAATGCAACATCAAGAAATATATCCTTGTTCATCTCATCTAGTCCATCATAACTTATTTTGAGCAAATCAATAATTTCTGAGTTAGGAATTTTCCGCAGCTTATCCAATTCACTTTTCCATTCATCTTGATCTCTCTTATACACTAAGCATCCTAAGAGTTTAAGAGCTAATGGAAGGCCTCTGACATAATTTACAAAACCCTTGGACAATTCCAAATAACCTTATGCCGGCTCATTTTTTCTGAAGGCATTCCGACTAAAGAGCTCAAGAGCATCATCATGACCTAACGCCTCTACCTTATATGATATATGTATATCATGTTGAACAAGCAACCGTTTATCTCTTGTTGTAATAACGATCATACTCCCCTTACCAAACCAATCCTTTTCACCAGCCAACTTTTCAAGTTGGCTTGATTCACTCACATCATCAAGAATGAGAAGAACCTTTTTATTATACAAGCAATTCTTAATGACAGAGGTTCCCCGCTGTTCATCCCAAACTGGAGTAATTTGATCCTTTAAGATCGGGGAAAGAAGTTGTCTTTGTAGATCAACAAGACAACCACGTTGAGAAACCTCTCTAAAATTAGCAAGAAAGCTGCTAGATTCAAAATGGGTAGAAATGCTATCATATACTAGCTTAGCAATGGTTGTTTTGCCAATTCCGCCCATCCCCCATATCCCCATAAAGCGAACATCATCCGTAGGATGAGCTAAAAGCAAATCTATGTGCTCACTCACGTATAAACTTCATTCCCACCAACTCTCTGGAATCTAACAATTTGAATCTGCAAGGTACTTTCATCCACACCCATTCAACAATATTTTCAATAAGCTTTCTTTCACACCTACAAGGAGAAGTAAAAGGATCATGAAGTCTAAAATATAAGACATACATATAACAAGTTACCTCAAATGCCTTACGACAAAACTTACTCATTCGAATCAAACCCAGATAAATTGGCCACTTTAGTTAAAGCATCTCTCCAGCTCTTCACCCTTTCTATGTCTTCCCTAAACCTTTCCTCATGCTCAGTGAACGCGCACGCAAAACTTCCGGTTTGTTTTCGTACGTCGGAAGGATTCACATGATAAAACACTGGCAGAACGGTGCTCTTGGAATTCATGCATTGGAGAATCTTTGTAAGTTCATCCAAGCACCAGGAAGAAGACGCATAATTTGGGGAGAGAACAATGATTGCAAGCCTTGATTCTTCGATTGCATTGAAGAGCTCTGAAGAAATAGGTGTCCCTCTTTCAAGCTTAGGATCGTCCTTGAATGTTTTAATGCCCCTGAGCAGCAATTCGTGGTATAAATGTGATACAAAGCTAAGTCGAGTGTCCTCACCCCTGAAACTCAAAAACATATCGTGGTTCGGTTGAGGAGCATACTGATCAGGTGAAGGAAGAAAGGCAGAGTCTCTTTGGGTGCTCAATGCCGTTAGGCAATCTGCTGCTGCTGAAAACACTCAATGAAAATAAGCCTTTTGCTAACTAAATAGAAAGATGATGAGAAACGGCAAAAAAGAAAAGGATTAAAATTTAAACCTGAGGAGAAATAAGGACGATGAGGAAACAAGTTTCAGAGCAAGGAAAAGGAAACAACAAGAGAGAAACAGAGAGAAACAGAGGAATTCAACATATAAACATTAGAAGGAACAAAAATACATTTAAAACAAAAATTTAATGCCATCTAAAACAATGCAGAAATTAATGTTTTACTTGAACAAAACAGAAATGTGGACGAAGCAAGCCAAGAAGTTTAGCTTAGTGTTACCTCAACACCGAAAAATTTACAGAGCCAGAGAATTTGTAAGACCAGCAAGCCAACCAGAACCTCACAAAATATACAACTTCTCAAGATCAGCCAAGAAACCGACAAGAAGAAACAAAGCTAGCAGCCTCAGAAAAGAGGAGATATAAGTAGTGGCCAGAGAGAGAGAGAGAGAGAAGGTTGAAACCGTGTACTTACAGTAAGCACACGCTTTCTCTTGTCAGTTATCTCCAACGTCTCCAATGGGAGTCTAAAAGTCTTGGGTCAATGAGTGATTTCATTTGCTTTTCAATGAAGAGGCCAATTATTTGATCCCGAAACAAATAAATAAAAAAAAAAATATATATATATATATATATATATATACAGTTTACTTTTGATCCGTCTAGAAGTCATCAAGAGCGAAAAATGTAATTAGAAAAAATTTAAAAGTTGTAAAGCAATTTCAAGGAGGCAATTGTGACCAGTATTGCGTTCAACATAAGGAGTGTCAAACGATCATCCCGCGAGAAGTTGAGTTACGAAGAAGTTGGTACATTGTCTAGAGTGTCTAGAACAAGTTTGTATACTTCTTGTAATCATTATTCTATAGTAGATTTGCCTTGGACTATCAGGTCCTGTGGATTTTCCCCAGAGGTGGGGTTTTATCACGTAAAATAACTTCTGTGTTTTTATCTGTTTTTACGTTGTGTACTGTAGAGGATTGATACGATGTATCAATCCCTTTGGCATGTTTTTATATAATGCTGTATTACTCTTGACTACTCAAAACGCAGACTTTACTCGATTAGTATTTTAAGCCATCCTATAGGTATTTTCAAATAGATTTATCAGCAGCGGATGGTGATGGTGGTGTCGAGGGAGGGGATTGAATATGATCGACTTCATCACAGTTAGAGGTGTCAAACGGCCTTACCGGCGGAGAGATAGAGGGAGAGAAGGTTGAAACCGTGTAGTTTCAGTAAGCACACAGCTTCTCTGGTCCTCAATGGGAGTCCAAGTCTTCTTGGGTCAATGAGTAATTTCTTTTGCTTTTCAATCAAGAGGAAGGAGGGCATCATTTCATTTCAGACGAGTTCTGCTCATAGACCAATTATAGGGGCCCCCCACGTCGTGCCAATTATTTGAATGGTCGGTTTCTTGGTAAAACATTGGTGAGATTTTTTTATTTTTTTTATTTTTGATGAACACGGTGGTGAGATTTAATAGAAGGACATATCAAGGCAATTACTTCATCTTTTCCTCAAGATAAATATGGAGTAAAAGAGAACAATCGATCAAATTATGGATTTTTCCTTTCTCTACAGTGTTTACTTATGATCCATCTAGAACTCATCAATAAAGAGAAGAAAAATAACTTTTGTTTACGATGAGAAAAGAAACGAAAAATGTAATTAGAAAAAATTAAAAAATTCTAAAGCAATTTGTCAAAGAGGCATCCATTGTTGCATCCCTTAATACACAAATGTATCACAAATTCTACGACCATGTTTTGTGTTACATACATATATGAAAGTTCCAGTCTCTTAAGATTTCCATTTTAATTTGTATGGCTGGTGTTTTTAATTATATTGCTTTGGCCTTCATCTCTCTTTTTCATAACTACATCCATATTGCATGTGTCGTTTTTCAAACACCAACATCACCAAACAAAGCCTTACTAATTATTAATTTATTAAAATAGCAAACATGCATACATAATTTTTTATAATCTTACCTAAAAAAACAAATTCTTCAAGGAACCAACTTCTACAGACCAAAACTGTTCTATTAATTAATAGGTTTGTCAATAGCATGTGGTGATGGTGTTGACGGAGGGAATTGAATATGATGGGCTTCTAAAGAAAACAAAGAAACCAGAGAAACAAAGGAAAACAGAAGAATAGTTTTACTGAATAATCCTCTTCTCATTTACTTACTTTTCTTTCTTAATTACATTTACATTTTGAGGTGCATATATATAACCAAGGCTGTACTAAACTTTCCCTAACAACCTGCTGTAACAAACATAACATCTTAACAAACTAAATGAGCTGTCATGAGTCATGACTTGGCATCTTTATCTTTACACCCCCTCAAGCTGAGCTTGGAAAGACTAGGAGTACCAAGAGAAAGCTTGGATTGAAGAAAGAGGAACCGATTCTTAGACAAAGATTTAGTATGAATATCAGCTATCTGGTCTTGGCTGCAAACATACTGAACTGTAACCAGATTTGCAAGAACCAACTCTCGGATATAATGATAATCAATTTCCACATGTTTGGTTCTGGCATGAAAAACAGGGTTTGATGCAAGGGAGATAGCAGAAATGTTATCACACCAAATGTTAGGTTTAACAGAGGAGGAGAAACCAAAATCTCGAAAACTTTGCAGATCCATGTAACTTCAAAGGCAGTGTGAGCCGAGGATCGATATTCACTTCAGAGACGAGCAGCGACTGTAGGCTACTTTTTAGCACTCCAGCTCACTAAGTTGGAGCCAAGAAACACACAAAATCCACCCGTGGATCTCCTATCAAAAGTGCAGCCAGCCCAGTCTACATCAGAGTAGGCGGATAGAGTGAGAGGACCTTTATGAAACCATATACCATGTGAAGGTGTACCTTTGAGAAATCTGAGTATTCGCTAGGCTGCCTGCAGATGTGAATCAGTTGGAGCATGCATGAATTGGCAGACTTGATTAATGCAAATGAGATATCAGGTGAGTCCAAGTTAAATACTGTAGGCCTCCCACAATGGATCGATACTCTGTGGGATTTTCCAAAGATGTACCACCGTGATCCAGTTTGGTAGTTCCAAGAGGTGTAGAACAAGGCTTAGCACCCTCCATTTTTGTCTTTTGTAACAAGTCCATCAGATATTTACCTTGATGGAGAAAGAGTCCCTCGTTGGTGCGTTGAACTTCAAGACCCAAGAAATAATGTAAGGGACCCAAGTCCTTTACAGGAAACAAAGAGCTCAGTTTCTTGAAAGTTACAAAGGTAGAATACACCCCAGATTTTCTTCTCAAAGGAAAGAACCAGCTATATCGGATGTAATCATCTACTAACAGCAGGTAATACTGAAAACCACTCACAGAAGTTACAGGGGCAGGTCCTCATACATCACAATGAAGTAAAGCTAGACTATGGGAAGTAGATGAACCAGCAGGGTGAAAAGGCAGTTTATGATTTTTAGCTATAGCACAATCCGAACAAAAGAAATCAACGGAGGATTTACCTTGCAGTGCAAGCTTATTACCAGAAATCACTTTTCGAAAAATATTGGAGGAGGGATGACCCAATCGACTATGCCAAATCTGCACTGGAGTTTTAATACTGACAAATGCTGAAGAAGAAATTGAAGAAGCAGGACCAGGTGAAGGAGAGCTTTGCAAAGGATAGGATCCATCTCTAACTGGTCCCCGCAAAAGCATCTTCCCCATAAAACGATCCTTGACAAGGGATCCATCAGAATCAAGTGTCAATGAACATGAATTGTCTTTGACAAATTGAAAAGCAGACAACAAGTTGTGCTTCATTTGAGGAACATGAAGTACATTTTTCAATTTAAAGGAAGTACTGGGAGTATGTAACAAAGAAGAACCAATATGGTTGATGGACAGACCTTTACCATCACCAATATAGATTTTGTCTTCACCGGTGTAAGGAGATGAAGAAGATATGTTGGAGATGTCATTGGTAATGTGAGAAGTTGCGCCAGAGTCAATGAGCCAGGAAGGAGAGGGCTTTGATGTATAGTGCGCACACATTGCAGCAAGCTTGGTGGGAGGGATTTTACCAGAGATTGCAGGATTCATGCGATCATAGCAGTCTATGGCCTCATGACTTGTATTTCCACAGATCTGGCAAGGAACACGAGCACTAGAGGAAAAGGAACCACGAGAGTTGGAATTATGACCACGATTGAAACCAGAAGGGAAGCCAGAGTTGTGGTTGCCCGATGAGAGCCAGAATTGTAGTTGCCCCGATTATTGCCATAGTTGCCCCGATTGATGGGAAATTGATTGTTCCTGCCACGATTGGAATTATATCGAAAAGAGTTTTGAAGCGATGGATGTTGAGCAACAAATGCTTGAGGTGGTGTAGGAAGAAGAGGCGGTGAGACTTGGGCCTAGAGAGCATGAAACGATTCAGGTGGTTGCAGTGGAGGCAATTTTCTTCCTTCGAGTCATGGAAAGCTCCTTTGTGAGTAATAAACCATGTAATTCATCAAGAGATGTTGAAGAGAGACGGAGCATGATAGAATCAATGAATGATTCAAACTCATCAGGAAGCCTAGCTAGTGTGGCAGCAATAAGATCGCGATCCGAAACCGAAGCTCCGGCTTGCGGTGAGGGAATCGGAGATTTCCTTGATCTTTGCGTATAATCACCATTGTTTGGGAGCCTTTCAATACTCAAGACGAGAAGCGAAGGATGAATATGAGCATCGAAACACCACCAAAGCGCTGCTCAAGTTTGAGCCACGATCTCTGGACGAAGAAACACCAACATGGAAACGGAATGACTTCCTCGAGAGTGTTGAATTGAACCAGATGAGAAGATTCTGATCCTTCTCATACCAACTCTCGTAAGCAGGATTGAGTGATCGATCTGGTAAAAATGGCACCGGACAAGGCTCAGTTCCATCAATAAGTCCAAGAAGCTTGTAGCGACGAAGAATTGGGGCAAACAGAGCACACCAAGGCAGATAATTCAAACGCTTGAGCTTGATCGGCACCATGCTACCGATGTTTTGAATCGTAAGAGAAGTGTAGGTTTGGGGCGAATTAGGGTTTGGAAAGGAAGAATTTGGATTATGAGTGGGGATAGACGGAATCGGAGAAGAGGATTCAAGAGGTGACGCCATCAGAGATGAAGGAGACAAAGAATCAAGAGAAAGAACAGCAACAGTCAATTGCTTACAGATTAGAGATTAAACCGAGATCCGAGCACAGAGCGGAAGAGATTAGGATCGAAGAGTGCCGTGAGGCAGTGGCGATTGATACCATAAATAAAACAAAGAAACCAGAGAAACAAAGGAAAACAGAAGAATAGTTTTACTGAATAATCCTCTTCTCATTTACTTACTTTTCTTTCTTAATTACATTTACATTTTGAGGTGTATATATATAACCAAGGTTGTACTAAACTTTCCCTAACAACCTGCTGTAACAAACATAACATCTTAACAAACTAAATGAGCTGTCATGAGTCATGACTTGGCATCTTTATCTTTATATCACAATAACCCTTGAGTACATCAGTCTCCTCGGTTGTAAACTCTAGCATGCCAAGCAAGGCAGGCCAACACTGATGCTCAATGGTTTGAATGGCTTCGCAACAACCATCCCCTAAGTAAGTCTCACCATTTAGAGAAAACATGACAACCTCACCAGAACATGCCTGGAGCTGAAACAAAGAGTCCCAACAATTTGATGATTCTTCGTCCAAATTGAACTTGGCTTCGAGGTTCTCGTTCGATCCAATCGGGTTATAGTTCAAAAAGCGAGCACTAGTGGTGGCTATGAATAGTGGCATGGTTGTCGACAAAGCAAGAATAGTGAGAAGGAAGAAGTTGGAAGCTGCCATTTTCACTTTGGATGATTGAGAGATCGATGTGATGTGTAAGGAAGGGAGAATCCAAGGGTTTATATATAGAGGCCACAACAAGAGGAATTAAGTTTTACAAAAACGTTACGTGCATGGAGAGATGGGGTGGTGAAGAGGCTTGTCAATCATTATTATTAATATCACTCATGCATGTGTTATTACAAAATTAGTGGGCAATTAAGACTTAAATAACTAATTAAATACTAATGAACCGTTGAGATGTTCATATCAAAAAGTAAATTAATTAGTTTCAAGAAGACAAATAATAACCAAAATCCTATATTGTCGATACATATTGTATTTGTATATAGCTTCAAAGGTGCCATAATAAATTAAATAAGCTTGCTATTGGATTTTAATGATAAGTTTTGTTGCTTAATGCTTATGTTAACGTTACTGAAAACCTAAGATGGCAATTAATGCGTCCAATGAGATACCATTACAATTTACTAATTAATTAGCTTTCTTTGTATCCCAATTGGATTTCAGACATTTAATTAATACACAACATTGTCCCATGTCTGAGTCAAAAAGAAAAATAATGTTACGGGTGCTGTAATTTTTATGCGAGTAAAAAGAAAATGTTTTTATTCTTGCTTCTTCTCCGCTTGATTAAATTCGTTCGTTTTGAGTAAAAAAACAAGATTTAGAAAACAGCAAAATGTATATTGCAGCATATACATGAGAATTATTATCCTCTCGTACCTAATAGAAAAGATAAAAAGAAATTCTCTGTTCTAATCATTTGAATTACTTATTGGACACACTGCCGCTTTGAATATTTGATTGCTGAATGTAACTGCTTGATGATTTGCAGTATGTTAACAATGGAAGTCCAAGTCGTCGGTCAATGAGTGATTTCTTTTGAAGAGGAAGGAGGGCATCATTTCATTTTCGGACAAGTTCTTTTGCTTTTCTTTCTTTTATTTTATCGTCACGTCAATTATTTGAGTGATTGCATAATTTTCTTTTGGTCAAGTTTAACTCTACACCTATACATACTGATTTGAAAATTGGCTGCACACATTTCAAATAAAGTCAAAGGAAATGGATATTTCCATGGAGAAGTGTTAAAGGAAAGAAAATCGGTCAATTATATGAGATTGAGAGATTGTAGGATCTGAATATAATTAGCAAATAATTAGTATGTATTTACTTAGAATAGACGTACTCTATATGTATAAAGCTGCTGTATCTGGTTGAAGTTAAATTATATATATAGAATACATTAAACTTTCTCATGGTATCAGAGCACCTATCTTGGTGACTCTGCCCAAACATCTTCCGCTACAACCACAAACGTACTACAAACACCATTGAAACACAACATCATGAGTGAATTAAAATCTACAGAGACGACTCCTATCTCTTCCGATCCTCTGTCTTTGTACAACTCCGACACACCGGGACTTTCCCTAGTTAACATCAAACTCGAAGGTCACAATTATGGCCAATGGAGCAGATCTATGCATCTTAGCCTCAGCGCCAAGAACAAGCTTGGATTGGTTGATGGATCAGTCAAGGCCTCTTCATCCAATGACCCGAAATTCTCAATCTGGCAGCGCTGCAATGACATGGTCCTGTCATGGATCTTGCACTCTCTTCATCCGGACATCGCCAGCAGTGTCCTTTATGCTAAAACAGCGGCGGCTGTTTGGACAAATCTTCGAGATCGTTTTCACGAGCAAGGACGCCAGAATTTATCAGATTCGACAAGAAATTGTCGAGTGCAGACAAGGAACGCAAACTATCTCCATCTATTACACAAAGTTGAAAGCTCTTTGGGATGAGTTGGCTTCATACCAAGAGACCTTTATCTGCGACTGTGAAGGACTAAAAAACCTTGCTGAGAGAGAAGAGAAAGAAAGGGTGATGCAATTTTTGATGGGTTTGAGCAACACCTACTCTACGGTTCGAGGATCAATTCTCATGATGAATCCCTTACCTGACACACGCAAAGTTCACGACCTGGTTCTCCAACACGAGCGCCAGCTAGAGGTGACCAGCAGGCATGACAATCTGGTTACTCCACATGTGATGCAAACGGTCGTTCTTCGGTGGCCGCCACTCCCTCCACAGGTTGGTCACAATCCCGCAAATCCCTAAAGTGCTCATATTGCGATGGAGATGGTCATCTGAAAGAACGATGCTACTATATTATTGGTTTCCCTGTGGGCCATAAATGGCATGGCAAAAATGTTAAGCCCAGAAACCAGCGTTCCGGTCCAACAGCTCACAACATTGAAGCCATTCAATCACCAACCTCACGCCATCACCAAGACAACCCCCGTTGATGGCCCAACCTTCACCACTGAGGAGTATGACGAACTTATTGCTATGCTTCGTAATAAGAAGGGTAACAGTCAGCCTCTAGCATATGCAACAGGTATCATTACACCCACTTGTAATATTGCACAAAATGATCCACACTCCACGCTATATTGGATTGTGGATAGCGGGGCCACCGATCACATTTCTCATTCGGCTCCTACACATAATCAAACTGCCACACATCATGAATTTGTTAGTTTGCCCAACGGAGAACAGGCAGCAATACGTAACATTGGATCTATGAATCTATCGCCCGACTTGTCTCTTGATGGAGTTCTACATGTTCCAAGTGTTAACTTGTTATCTGTTAATAAATTAACGCGAGCTCTTCGATGTATAGTAATTTTCTTTCCAAATTTTTGTGTTGTGCAGGACGTGGATACGAAGAAGACGATTGGCCTAGGCAAGCATTTTGATGGGCTTTACTACCTCACGCCTACCCAAAATCCTCACCTTGCTACTCATGTTCGTCGTACCTCCACGCTTTGGCATCGACGTCTCGGACATCCGTCATCTACACCCCTTCACTCTTTATCCAAGACCATTCCTGAAATAATGTTTCATTCTGAGCACATTTGTGATGTTTGCCCTTTGGCTAAACAAACCAGATTACCATTTACTTCTAGTTCAATTAAAACAGTTGCACCTTTTGATCTTATTCATTGTGACATTTGGGGCCCTCATAATACCCGTACACATTCTGGGGCACATTATTTTTTAACAATTGTTGATGATTTCACTCGTTTCACTTGGGTTCATCTTATGAATTTTAAATCTAATACACAAACCATTTTGAAATCATTTTTTTATTGGGTCACCACTCAATTTAATCGCTCCATTAAAACTCTTCATTCTGACAATGGTAGCGAATTCCTATCCATGCGTCCATTCTTTCTTGAACATGGCACTAATTTTCAACATTCTTGCACATATACTCCTCAACAAAATAGGGTCGTTGAACGCAAACATCGTCATCTCTTAAAAATTGGTCGCGCACTTCGGTTCCAAGCTAACTTGCCCTTGCAATTTTGGGGAGACAGTCTTCAAACAACATGTTACCTCATAAATCGACTCCTCACCCCCTTACTCTCTCATAAAACCCCTTATGAGCGATTACATGGGAAATCACCTTCTTATTCTCACCTACGGGTTTTCGGGTGCCTTTGCTATGCCACTCACCTTAACCCTACTCACAAATTTGACACCCGGGCTCGTCGTTGTCTTTTTCTAGGGTATCCTCTTCGTCAGAAAGGCTATTATGTCTTTGATTTTGAAACAAAGAAATATTTTGTGTCTCGGGATGTCATTTTTCATGAACACTCATTTCCGTTTTCTCACTCCCATTCTAACCCTCCCACAGACCAACCCATTCTGCCTACTCCTCCTACCACTTCAGACCTTCTTTTTCTCCCAGGCCTGATGACTCCAGGCCCACATTCACCACACTTACCTCCACCAAACCCGGCCCACTCTGATAAGCAAATCTCCCATTCTGATATCCTTCCAAACCCTACTTCCCCAATCTCCACACCGAATCTCCCTTCTCTCAATGGCGGCTCTAGTTCTCCAACTCTTCTTCGATTGACCAGCAGTCGTCCTCCCTTGAACCTTCACAGCCTCATCCTCCTCCCCTTGACTCATCCTCATTCCCTCGCCGGTCTGCGCGTGTCCCACGTCCTCCTTCCTATCTTCGAGACTATGAAGCTCATCACACCGCCTTGCTCACGCCCGGAGTCGCTTCTTCCTCCACATTTGGAACCAGGTATGCCCTTCATCGATATGTATCTTACTCTGGTCTCTCTCCTACTTATCGGAATTATGTGTGTAATATATCCCGATTGGTAGAGCCTTTTTCATATGCACAGGCCTGTCATGACCCTCAATGGGTTGCTGCGATGAACTCTGAGCTGCAAGCTCTTGAAGACAACCACACCTGGTCGCTGGTTCCTCTGCCTCCCAGTCATCATCCCATTGGTTCCAAGTGGATTTTTCGGATTAAATACCACTCTGATGGCTCCGTTGATCGTTATAAGGCCCGCCTTGTTGCCCAAGGGTTCAACCAACGTGAAGGTATTGACTTCACTGGCACATTTGCTCCGGTTGCTAAGTTAATCATCGTCACGCTACTCACGCCAGGCTGCTCGCCAATGGTCTCTTCATCAAATAGACGCTCGTAACGCGCTTCTCCATGGTGACCTTCCACGATGAGGTTTACATGTTACCTCTGCCTGGTTCACGTCAAAAGGGGGAGCATCATGTTGTATGTTGACTTCACAAGTCCTTGTATGGACTGAAACAAGCTCCACGGAGCTGGTTTCGAAAGTTTTCATCTACTATATGTGGCATTGGTTTCAAGCAATCTAGGGCAGATTACTCTCTGTTCACACAGGTACATGGAAGTTCCCTGACTATTATATTGCTCTATGTAGATGACGTGATCGTCACAGGGAATGATGAGGAGGTAATCTGTAAATTGAAGCATTTCCTTGGCAGCCAATTCCGAATCAAAGATCTCGGACCCTTGAAATATTTCCTTGGTGTTGAGGTGGCACGGTCGAAAACTGGAATTTCTATATGTCAACGCAAGTATACTCTTGACATTTTGGAAGAAGCTGGACTATTTGGAGCTAAACCAGCCAAGGTTCCCATGGATCCTGATATAACATTATCTTCTACAGTTGAACTGCTCAAAGATCCTACTAGGTATCGACGCTTAGTTGGAAAGCTAATCTATCTCACAATTACAAGGCCAGAAATTACTTATGCAGTCAATACACTCACGCTTTATGCAAGAGCCTAAACGCCAACATCTTGATGTCAGAAATCGCCTACTTCACTACCTTAAAGGAGCCCAGGCAAGGGCTGTTATTCTTTACAGAACAAGTTGAACCTAATTGGTTATTGCGATGCTGATTGGGCTCGATGCCCAATGACAAGCCGACCAGTCACGGATATTTCATCTTTCTTGGTAACGCACCGTGTCCTGTAAAAGCAAGAAGCAAGTTACAATTGCGCGATCATCTGCCGAAGTTGAATATTGTTCAATGGCTGCAGCTACATGTGAACTCACTTGGTTAAGATATCTATTGCATGATCTGCATGTTACTCATGCTGAACCTACAAAGTTGTTTTGTGATAATCAAGCTGCTCTATATATTGCAGCAAATCCAATGTATCACGAACGAACCAAACACATTGAGCTCGATTGTCACACCGTTCGTGAAAGAATAGAAAGATGTGAGATCAAGACTAGATATGTGCAAACCGGAGAACAGATACTGCAGACTTGTTTACCAAGCCATTGAGGGCACCTGCATTCTGTTCACTTTTGGGCAAGTTGGGTGTCATCAATATCCACCTTCCAACTTGAGGGGGAATGTTAAAGGAAAGAAAATTAGTCAATTATATGAGATTGAGAGATTGTAGGATCCGAAAATAATTAGCAAATAATTAGTATGTATTTACTTAGAATAGACGTACTCTGTATGTATAAAGTGCTGTATCTGGTTGAAGTTAAATTATATATATTGAATACATTAAACTTTCTCAAGAAGCCAAGAAATTTCCTATGTGAAATTGGGTTATTCATTAACCGTCAGCCAACTTTCTTACCATAGGAAGGGTTATCGTTCGTTAGGCAAGGCGGAGCCAGCCCAGAGCTGCCCATGCATACCAACGGGCAATTCCTCTGTAATCCAAACCACCGCCGAAGCTAAGCTCCTAGCTCAAATGACAGCTCTTGGCAGGATATGGCTAAGTTACAGGTGAATACAACAATCTTCTCTCGTCCAAAGTAGAAAACACAGAATTGCTTAACCATCAAGAAATGCAAAACACTCGCACTCAACCGATCCTCTCAGAGCCTACAAACCCCTCACCAGCAGAAGAAAGGTAAACATGGGGCAAAGGCCACGCCTGCGCCCTCTAAACAACTGATAGTTCCCGCACCTAAAGGAAAACCCCACGTACCAAAGAAGGTATATTCCAATTCTCGCCATAGATTATTGGATCGGGAGGCCGAATGGCAGAAATCACCAATCAAGATTAATGCAAGCCTAAACGATTCCCGACTAAGGATTCTGGGGAATAAATCTCCCATACGAAGGGTAGAAGGCTTGGAGTCAACGGCAGAGACCGACGACAAGTACAACCCCTCTACTAATCGGTCATCAACCTACCGTTCGGAAACTCCAACAAGGTACTCGAGGTCAACCCGATCAGGTCCCCTCGCGTTCGGAACACTACACAGGAGGAGATCCCAAGCCGAGACCCTATCATTCACCTCCTTCTTCAGAGAATGCGAAGATGGATGACGATAGGACTCGTTCTCAAGAACTCGATTGGGAAGGCTTCGGCCAGGACCTCACCGAACGGATAAGGCGCCACTGCAGATGTAGATGTACAACCATTGCGCGTACTATTTTACTCTGGGTCGAAGATCCGACACACTTGCATTCCTTCCAATCCGCCATCGGATGCAAAGGCCTCGATGGCGAGGCCAATGCTCCGCTTCCATCGCGTTAACAGAGCAAGCGAATCGGTTCTACCGATTGGAGCGAGCACGGTGGACTCCTTTGACGAGTTAAAGCAAATATTGCTCAACAATTTCATGATCCGCCGACCGTTTGTGCTCGGCCGACGACCGTATAATCGCTCGCAAAAGACAACGAGCCTTTGCGTGAGTACGTGCGGTTCAACCATGAATACTCGAGATGTCGGATATCGATGATAAGGCCGCCTTCGGTGCCTTTAAGAGTGGCATTCGGTCCTTACACTTTCGGTATTTGGTACATAGCAGAATTGGCGCACGCTCAAGAACTGATGAAATAGCGGCAATCCACGCAGCCGAGTACTTCAATTCGAAGACCGAGCCTACGGCTCGACAAGATGAACCCATACAACGGTCCACAATAGGACAGGGATCATCATTCGCACCAACAGAAAAACCTACTGGATTCTCCGAGAGCCACAAACGAAAAGACACTGGAGGCTCTCGAAAGAGCACTCCAAGAAGAATGGGAGATACTGGCAGGGACAGCTACCGAGCACCACTGCTAGCTCACAACCTAGGGACAAAGGCCTTCACCCTACTTAATACTTCTTATGAAGCGGTGCTGATGAACGAGAATGAGATCATCCCAAAGCCGGCCTTCCGGAAGACTAATAGGCAAGACAATCGGGATACGGAAAATTCTATCTATACCATCAGCAAAATAGTCACAATACCGAGGACTGCATAAGCTTGCGAAAAATTGTCGAGCGGCTCATTCAAAAGGGCAAGCTAGATCGACATAGCCGGACCACATCAAAGTGCCGTGCATCAATGCCTCAGCAGATCAATATGATCAACACGATTAGCGGAGGCCCAAAACTCGCAGGGACGTCTAATCGATCAAGAAAGCAGATGCCGGTGGCACAATACCCCAAATCCTCGGCATCGAAAATAGCCGGCACACCAAGGTGCCGAAGGTCAGATAAGAGCCCATCACCTTCTCCGAAGAAGAGAAAGAAGGGATCCTCTATCCACATGAAGACCCCATGATCATCCGAGCCGAGATCGCCGAGTTCGATGTTGGGCTAATCTTGATCGATTCTGGAATTTCGGTAAACGTCATCTTTGCCGATGCGTTTAAAGGACTCGGGATAGATGACAATCAACTCAATCGACATCTCTCGCCCTACTCAATTTTTCAGGGAACTGGTCCACCAATCACAGCGTCTTTGCCAATCGACTTATGCATGGCACCCAAGAGGACTATGGTCTACGACTAGTTCCTTGTTGTTGACTGTCCCAACGGCATACAACGTCATAGTCGGTCGAATGGCACTTATTGCGATAAAGGCCCAATAATCCTCACATGTTGTTTATGAAATTCCTACCGCTCATCGCACGGAGCAATTCGGGCGACCAGCTTAAGCGCTGAATTGTTACGCCACGGCGTTGAAAATCAAAAGGGTGCAAGACTACACCGATCTAAACAAAGCTCGCCCAAAGGATGCTTCTGTTGCCTCGTCGATCGAGTTAGTAGACGCCATCGCTAGTTATGAATCGCCACTTCATAGACGCATACTATGGATATTATCAGATCTTCATGCATCCTGTCGATAATGAGCACAAGACATTCATAATGGATAAGGGCCTATACTACTACAACGTCATGCCATTCGGCCTGAAGAATGCGGGCGCGACCTATTAGAGACTAGTTAACCGAATCTTAGCCAAATAGATCGGCAGCACGATGGAGGTCTATGTGGATGACATGCTAGTAAAAAGCCGAACGGCAGGGGAACATTTGGAGAATCTATCCCACAAGTTCAGCATCTTGAAGGACTACCGAATGAGACTCAACGCTACAAAGTGCGCCTTGGCGTATCTTCGGGGTTTCATGATCAGCCGTAGGGGTATCGAAGCCAACCCCAAAAACATCAAAGCCATAATCGACATGAAGGTGCCGAAGACACAAAAAGACATCCAGAACCTTACTGGACGAGTTGCAGCCCTCACTCGCTTCATCTCCAAAGCCACCGACAAATGTGTACCGTTCTTCAAGGCTTTGAAATGGGGCAAACACCATGTAGAGTGGACCGCCGAGTGCAACAAAGCGTTTCAAGACTTGAAGGACTACATGGGCCAGGCACCATTGTTTTCAAAGCCCTCCCGGAGAAATTCTCTTTTATATCTTTCGGTATCCATTACGCTTTTAGTTCAATATTAATACGGAAGCGGAGAAGGCGGAGTTACAGATCTTTATGTCAACAAAGCCCCGCAGAACGCAGAACTCGGTACCCCACTCGAGCAACCGCCCTCGCTCGTAACGCGTTGCACGAAGACTTCGACCCTATTCCCGTGCTCACACTATCACCATCTTGACTAACCACCTCTTGGCAAGTATTCCAAAACCCAAACGTCGAGCAAATTGGTCAAATGGGCCATCCAATTGGGAATTTGGTGTGCAGTCAAACCTGCACTGCCGAGAAAGGTCGCAAAGAGCGATTTCATCTATGTGAGGCTGGCCTTGTACTCACCGCCCCGATAAGATCAAATGGAATATGCCTTTGATTTGGCTTCAACGTCAATAACGAGAATACAAAGCCTTCTTAGTCGGCCTTCTAGCAAAGAGAATGGGAGCTAGGCAGGTCAAGATCCACAGCGACTCCAAACTCATCGTAAACCAAATAATCACAATTTTGCAGCCAAAGATATATCTATGACGGCATACTTATCATCGCCCATCGATTGCTCCGAAGTTTCAGCCTCACGGGATTCGGCAGTGCCCAAATTGAAGAACAATCATGCCGACGATGGCGGTAGCCAGCCGCTTCGCAATCAACGACAAGGTTGGCCAAAAGGTCTCTGCGAGATCCTTGCCCAACCAAGCATCAGATCGGTTGGCGTATGTACCATACTTAACGAACGGTACCCTCCCGAGGACAGTGCACAAGTGAGGAAACTATGCTACCGATCGGTAAGGTACACGATTATCAACGACATCCTCTACAGACGTGGCTATACGACCTCCTACCGAAATGCGCATTACCGATCGGGGGACTTTGTCCCGACGGAAATTCACAACAAGATGTGCGGCGACCACTCGGGTTCCCGGTCATCGGCACACAAGGCCTTCGGCAAGGGTACTATTGGGCGACCATGCATCGGGACGCGATAGAGATGGTGAAGAAATGCAACAAATGCCAACGTTTTGGCAATATACTACCGACGCCCTGCCGAACCGCTTACACCGATCTCGATAAGAACTTGGGGACTCTGCTTATACCCAAAATGAACAGCCAATGAAAATAAGACACGTGGGCAAAATCGAGTCCGGTCATGGTCGCCTTCGCACCTAGCCTACCGATCCGTCAATTAGAGCAACACCCTTCCCGACACGTGGCATGCTCACAATCGACGCGTCCACAATCCCACATCGAAATTCTAAACACATTGCACACCTCCCAAGGTCTATAAAAGAGGGCAACAGTCCCAAAATAGAGGTAATCAGAACTTACGGCATACAAGCCTATTGATCTGTCCAGTTAACATTTTCTATATCTGAACTTACTTAAGCATCGGAGAGCCTTCGGCCGGTACCACACCAGTGCCCCAGGCCTGACCGAGCATTTTTCTCATCTTGTAGATCGTACACTTTACCGAGGCCTGTAGCATTCCAACGGCCCAAAATCACTAAGTTGAGCCCAAAAGTGCCGAACCACTTTTTCGCATCAACACCATGAAATAAGTATTCAGATCGAATGATTTTTCATGGACTATAAGTGGTGATTTCAGATGTGTGGAAACTAAGACATTAGGTAGTGGTAATTTTAGTGAAACCCATCTTCAACTTTGGACTCCTCTGTTTCTCTCGTGCTTGACAATAGATGGAAACTAAGACATTAGATGGTGGCAATTACTTGATCTTTTCATCACAATATATGGAGTAAAAGAGAACAATGGATCAAATAATTATCACGAAATTTGGCTAAGGCATCAAGGATTTTCCGTCTAGAATTGATCAATAAAGAGATAAATAAATAAGAACTTTTGTTTACAATGAGAAAAGAAACGAAAAATGCAATTAGAAAAAAATTAAAAGTTGTAAAGCAATTTGTGCAAATAACATAGTCAAAGGGTCTCTCCTTTCCAAGCAAATATTTTAGAATAAAACTTTAGTCATCCATTGTTGCATTGCATCCCTTTTGGTATCATATTTGAAAAACGGACCAAAGTTGGTTTATTTTTTAAATATTAAAATTACGTTAGACCCAAGTCCACTTTTGTTTTTTTGTTTTTTTTTTGTTACAGGGTAGGCCAAAGCCAGACAAGAAAAAAAAAAAAAAAACAAACAAGGCACAACCCTATTTGGGCTCTTCCTAGATCATCATCCAGCAACAAGCTTGAGAGGGAGACAGGAGTAGACTCATAGTTATGAAGCCCCAAGGGTAACTCATACCCCAAGTTAGCAAGGTGATTAACTGCTCTGTTTTGCTCCTTGTAGATATGAGAGACATTGCATCTCCAATCACGGTTAAGTAACAACTTGCAGTCTTCAATCAGATAAAAAAGAGGATGTGACAAGCCTTAGCAATCAGAGAGACAACAGACAAGGAATCACATTCAATATCAAGGGAGGGACATAATGCCCTTGGCCCAAGCCATTTGCAAACCTCTAAGGAGACTCCATAGCTCAGCCTCATTAATATTTTCAATCCCAAAATTGGCAGAGAACCCACAAATCCATGCTCCATTAGATTCCCATAGCAAACCACCAGCACAGATCTTCCAAGAATTCGTTTTACAGCTGCCATCCACATTCAATTTGAAGTTGCCAAGAGTAGGAAGACTCCAATGACTTGGATGACCTCCCTAGTAGGCTTAGCATTAACCACATTATTGGCATCAAGCCATTCACTAGAAAATTGCAGAATAGTATGATTGGGGTTGGGAGGAGTCTTATAGTAGGGGTTAAAAATAGAGTTACATCTCCATTTCCAACAATGCCAAATAGAGGCAGTAAAAACAAGTGTCCAAGGAAGGTTGCCGGAGAACGTAATCTTGCTCTTGAGGTTAATTCTTAGCCAATAAGTAAAGTCTAAGGAGAAAGAGTGAAGAACATCAAAAGGAACCTTTATGTAATTCCATACCTTAGGATCAAATCTACATCCTCTGAAAACGTGACCCATAGTCTTTGGAAGGGAAAGGCATTTGTGGCAGTTAGGATCAGTTGTCATCAATCTCTTCTCCCTTTGAACATTAGTAAGGATTTTGCCATGCCCAATTAGCCAAACAAAGGTTTTTGACTTCGGGGGCAAGCACAACATCCAAATGAAGTCCCAAGGCCAAGGCATAACATCTGCATCATCAAAGAAAGAAAGGTATATATGGAGATTTAACAAAAAAAAGCCATTATTTGATAAACCCCATATGCATTTATCATTTCTTTGAGACTCAAATCCAGTATGGATAGCACAAATCCTTTGCACAATTTCATTAGGTAAGACCTGCTCAAGCGCATCAAAATTCCATCCATGGTCAGACATAAAATCTCGCACTGTCCACAACAACATGTCTTCAAAAAGGGGAATAGCGGAAAAATCCTCAAGCAAGCCACAACCCAACCAGTTATCCTTCCAAAACAAGGTGTCATCACCATTGCCAACCCTCCACTTTAAACCTTTAGGAAGAATCTTAGCACCAAATAAAATTCCTCTCCAAGTATTAGAATAATTAATATGAGCAGACTTATTAAAGTTCAGAATGCTTTGATTATTGAGGTATTTTCGATTCAGAATATGACTTCAAAGGCCTTGGAGAATGAACAAGTTTAGCTCAGAAACAATCGATTTGATTTTGTTCGGGGAATAGTCCTCAAATTTATCAAGTGCTTGTTGAACGACGTGTGGTAGTTGGATTGGATAAGTTTGATGCTTTAAGAGGTGGCTACATATTTTTGAGGCCTCAGCACTGATGTCAAAGTAGTTGAGCATAAGGCCTTTGAATTCAGGCACCTTCGAAAGAATCGCGAATTCAAGAATACCAAGGATGGCTTCTTGACCAGGTTCTAGGAGGACTTCTGAGAATTTGTGATCATGGCTGTAACTAAAAGAAGATGATGGCTCGTTTACAAGCAATTGAGCGTTATTGTAGAAGCCTGCATATGATTTGGTTCTAAATGCACTGAGGTACTCCTCGTTCAGATTGAAGCTTTTTCGAACTTGTCTTATCACTTCTTTCCCTGAAAACCAATAATCCAAAATTGTAGAGGAAGAAAAAGATGAAGATATAACTTTCAACCGAAAAGTTAATTAAACAAAAACATATACTACATACCTTTTGCAACTTTAAAGAAGCTTTAAGTTTTGCCCACATATTGAGGTCGATCTTTTAATCGGAACACCAAACTCGATGTCAATCTTAGCTAGGTTAAGAAGAAGAGCTAGCTCTCAACTTGTGAAGAAGAAATTTAATAATGATCTTGAATTCATAACCCAACTGTGGGGCTTGCCTATAAGAACCTTAAAAGAAAGAACAAGGAAGGGCTTGAATGAGCTAGCTATTCAACTTTCTAGCTAGTTAGTTTGTTGAATATATCTCTGCTTTATTAAAGGCTGTTTAAGGATTGTAGTTCACGCTGTCTTTTTCGTAACTCTAATATTTTCATGAGAGAGAGAGAGAGAGAGAGAGAGAGAGAGAGAGAAAGCAAGAGAGATGAGTTACTTCTCCAATTTGAGGGTGGAAGTTAGAACATCCTTAACAATTTTTGTTTTTGAGTTTGTCAAATCAATGTTCGAGGAAAGCTTGTGTGATTAAAAAGACATGGCGTCTCATAATTGAACACAAAATGCTGCGATAGCACACGTGGAGCCTTTAGCTAATGACACGTGGTACTGCAGTTTACAGGTTTAGAGAAGATATATGGAAGAAAGTCCATGCACGTAAGGAAAGATTTCACAAGATACTCAACCTTCAAATGAGAATGAGAGAGAGAGAGAGAGAGAGAGAGGAATAAACGCGGAGAGTTCAACATGTGATGGAGGGATCATGCATATCTCATGCATTTGGTTTGCCATTCTTCTCCCATCCTTAATTAATGCCTAGAGCTAATAGCCTTTTTGTTATTAAAAAAAAGGATTATAATGTAAGCGCGAAAATGATGTGAGGGTACACCAGCCATACTGTAGTATTATTCACTTATATTATAATACATATATAATTTAAGTTCATGATATATTCATTATGTGTTACTCATCAATATTATAGCACATGAATTAATAATATTATGTGATAGTGTCACGTCACACTTGAAAATTTGTTATATATGCATTTGGTCTCCAACATGTTCTCCTCATCCACTATAAAAATTAGGCTTTTTATCACAAATTTTTTTTTGAGGTTCAAGAAACTATCAGGTTGCGTCCTATTAGTGGGGTATAACCTAGTGGAAAAAGGTCTTGACTTGCAGACTAGAGATCTTAGGTTCAAATCCTCGTAGTATCATAATTGTGTGTGTAGGTGTGAGAAATCTTCATGTCCTACAAATTAGACTATCGCTTGTCCTGTAAAAAACAAAATAAAAAAATCAAGTTTAATCCTTTTATTTTTAACTTTTTTGTCATTCATGATCTTTAAGGTTAACATGTGTGCTCACATGTAATCTATACCGTTAAATTTCGTCCAAAAATATGTTAAATTGATAATATAGCACACATGTGGATCTCAAATATCCAATTATATTATGTCATGCGGATAAAATGAAAAATTCATTTTAAAGAAATTAGAGCTCTTACTAAGAGCACTTCCACCAGTTGCCTTTTGCACCCCAGTCTTGAATTAATGTCCACAACAGCAAATGTTAGACTGGGCAAGAATGGGTCCCATTTACTCAGGCTCTATGCAGGTTTGCTTGATGTCAGTGTAACATCAGTGACCAATTTAAATACCCAAATTTTTTTTTTTAAAAAGTACCAAAGTATTCAAATAATTTTTTATAAATACCGAGCCATGTTCTTCACTTCTAACACCAAAACTCCATATAAATTCCTCTCCTCATATCTCATGCCAATTGTATTTGTCTTCACTTGCCATGACAATGAGTGAGAAAGCAAAATTAAAAAGGATAATGTCTGCCCTTACTCGCCTTTGCCTTTTGCCATGACACAATGGGTGGAAGAGCTCTAAGAGAACCCAAGATGAGGTAGCGCTGGTGGTGGGGGTTTGGTGCGATGGAAGAGGTGGGTTTAGGGCTTCTTAAAAATAAATAAATCTTTTGCTTTTTTTTATATTTAGAATCTTTATAATTTTTAAAATATATTTTTAATTTAATTCACGTGGCATTATATCATTGGATATGTGAGGCCCACATGTGTGTCTCTCCATCTATTTAGCAGACTTTTTGACGCATTTATCCTTGAGAACAACGAGTAATACAAAAAAAACAAGAGGAATGCTAGCAGCCTTCTCTTTTAGACCTTCTCCCTTTTCAGTATGACATGTGTCACTTCTTTACCCTTAAAACAATGTCATTAATGCACTAGACAATCTAATTTTTATTTTCGAAGTTTATCCTTGTTAAATGTATTAATAAAATTAAAAATATTTAATTAATTAATTACACATAAAAAAATTAAGTCTCTCTATCTTCCTCCTTCCCCGTTAAGTTCCTCCCACTTTAATCATCAACCACCCTCTTCCTACCCCATAACACCTCAACCAAATCCACCCCACACTTAGTGCCGGACCTATTAAGGCATAAGACGATGCAACTACGTCTCCCATCGCCAAAAAAGCCTCTATGGACTCTGCATCTTGCCCCTTTGGTGACATTGGGCGGTGCACTCAACTTGCACTCAACTTGATAAAGGGCTATTGAAAAAAGGCCTTTTAACAAGCTTTTGTTTTTCTTCTTTTTAAACAAGGAATATACAAAAATATATAATAAATTAATTTAAATTTAAAAAAAAAAAACTCTTACATTCCACAACTCCTTATTCATGTGGTATTGAGAGGAGTTATCTTTATAGAGGATTAACAACAATATTCTTAACACCAATTTTGAGCAACACTTTTTTTTAGAACAAACACAAATTGCACAACTCCAAAGTAAGTTTGATGTTTTTTTTGTATACACCATTTAATTTCTATAAACAAACCCAAAAAATGATAATTGACCCTATTGAATTTAATTTTGATTATTAAATTACTTTGATGCCCTATTGAGTGTTTTGGGCTTTTTTATATGTTTTTTTAGTTGGGTTTGTTTTAAGAAATCAATGGCAGTTTTGTAATAACCCAAACCTAAAATTAATATTTAATTATTAATTTATTTGAGAAAAAGACAAAAATACCCCTAGAATATTTTATTAGTTTAAAAGTTGACTTTTTGACCGGGAAGGAATTTGGAGATTTTAATTGTACCGTTGCGTAGAGCGCGACGAAACGAGTTCGTAGACATGTAACGGGCTCAAATCGGAGTTGTAACGAAGGAGTTACGATCAAAAGAAGTTCAGTGGCATAACCGTAAATATTTCAAACTTCAGTTTATATAAACCCAGAAATTTCTGGGTTTCGGCAGCTCGACCAGCCAGCTTCCCGGGGCGATTTCTCCCACCTCCGGTCACCGATTCAGGCAAGACCGGTCACGTTAGAACCACCACACTTTGGTCTTCCAGTCCCAGCCCATCTCAGCCTCTATCTGCCGTCGTGGTAGCCGAAAACCGCCACGAAACAGGGTGGTTTGGACAGTTTTTGACGGAATTTCGTGGAGCTCGTTCTCCCTCCTCCGGCCATCGTTTCAGACGAGTGAGGTATGGTTTTCTAGCTATTTTTCGTGCTCTAGCTGCTGGTTGGGTAGGATTTCAGAAATTTCCAGCGTAGATAGCTCGATTTACGAGCTAGGTTTCAGCCGGTTTTCGAGTCACTGTTCCGGCCATTTCCGGCCACTTTTTGGGGTTGGTCCAAGAACAAAAGTGGTTCCAAATAGGGTGTTTTACCTAGGATAGGAGTCTTGAACCGAGATGTTGAGATTTTCCGGCGAGGCGTTATCGCTTTAGGCACCACGCGCTGCCAGCGCGTGTGGCGGCGCGTGGGCAGCAGGGTGGGGACCACAGTCAGTTCTAGAGTGATCTCCTAGTCCTCACGAGCGCATAGGATTTCGCGGATCTTAATTCGGATACCGTTTGAACCCCGAACGGATCTCGCCTAGTGTGTGATTTCCGGGTTCACTAGTTTTGCACCGTTGGATCGTAACAATTTTCAGGTATGTTGATCTGGTAATTCCAGGATCGTATAGTATTTGACGGATCGTAAAACGGAGTCCCGGATACTCCGAAAACGTCAACCCTAGAGTATGTTTTACTTAATTGAACCACCATGTCGTCGTGTGAAAGAACTACGTGTGGCTTGATCCTCGTAAAGGCGTACGAGGCAGCCTTTACAGCGCAGCCACGAGATAGGGCCCCGAGTTTGTGTTATCGCCTGAGGCATTTTGGTCATTTACGATCCACGATACTGGTGTCAATTTAAACGGATTCGCCGGATTTCAAAGTGGAATTTGGGTCGGGTCGTTTCAAGTTTTGTAATTTAAAAGAAATTAAAAGCCTTTTTGTTATGTTGTAAATGAGTTTTGAGTGTGTTTATAAAGTTCATTTCATATAGGGTATTTTTATAATTTGGGCTCCTATATTGGGTATAATAGTGAATCTCCCTTTTTTATTTCTTCCTCTTGAGCAAATGCCAATTTTGTTTTTTTGGTTTTTAAAAAATTTTCTTAACCTTTTTTTTTTTTTTTTTTGGTGTGTGTGGGAATTAGCTCTCTTTGTTGTATTTGTATGATCAGTAGCAAACTCGAGAAGAAAGAGGTTGCGAGACGCATGAGTTCAAGTACAATCAATTATGATTTGCTTATTTAATTAATAATTTGATATTAATATTCGTTAAATTATTGATTTGATATTGATTTCTATATTAATTGATATACTATAGTCAATTAGTCATAAGCCTTATACCCTTATTGTTTCAATTATAAGGATATTTGGTTGTCAATATTTTTAATTATTATAAAGTTTTTAGCTTTTCAAAATGGCTTATTTATGTACATGTCCACTGTGCTTTCTCTCATATTACCACATGGGCTTTGAAACGTCCTCAAAATATCCTCCACACTTTTAAAAACGGTCTCACGTTACTCATTCCACAATATTACAGCATATCTGTTACGTCCTTTGGGCCCTACTTCGCTTTCAATCCTTAACATTGGAGAATAATGGTTTTTCAGCTTCAGAAAAGGGAAAAGGGGGTATTTGGGTGAGAATGGGAAATTTGGAGAAGAAGGCTAGGGTTTATCCATTCAATCTCTTGCCAGGATTCCCTTGATTTAGTTTATTATCTCTCCTTTCAGTTCTTCCTGAGCGCTTGGTATTTTTATTGTTTGGGGTTTTCCTTTTCTCAACCTCCTTCATGCCTTGCTTGGTTAGTTCCTCCAACTACAACAATAAATTAAAAAGACTGACATAGAAGAAAACAAAACAATCAACAACCAGCAAAGCTCTTCTTCTTATTACTTTCAGAGTGAAGACTGGAGAGGGGAAAAACAAAGGAAAGAAATAGATAGAGCCAAGCCAACACTAAATGCACAAAAGGAAGGAATTTCAACTACCTCTTATGCAGTGACTTCTCCAAATTAAAAATGCACAAACCAGAAAACTTTTGCTGGGCCTTTCCTTGGTTATTCCAAACTTATTTTCGGTAAGCCTGCAAATAAGACATCATTCTGGGTCATCAACTTAGAGAGTTCTACGAGACGTTTGACATAAAACAAAATCAAACTAGCACTCCATTAGCAAACTGAGTACACCAATAAAAAAACACAAGAGCTTGATTTTTCAAAACAGTAGAACCCAATGAACGCAAGCTCATGACAACTCAATTTAAAGCTTGCCTCCGTCATGGAGCCATGCATTCATATCTCAATTCAAAGGATAGACAGAAAATCAAGCACCAGAGACCAAAAAACGTTTGTTCACTCATTCACCTCATAAGGGTCAGTTCCCTTCTACCCAATATTGCAAATAATGCCTGCTATAACACTAATTCCATCATCAAATTGCATTGCAGCTGTTTTTTTCCACTGTAATTTAAGACACGGTCACACGGGTATCTTCCATTAATTTCAACCAGACGGGTCAAAATCATATACAGCACGGGAGCGCTACATTTCTCTTCTTTTTTCTTTTTCTTTTTTCTTTTTTTTAAAAAAATATAAAGGGAGGACTACGTTTCAAAACAATGACATTGAAACAGCTCAAACTTGCCCAAAAGGCTCTGGTATCAAAACGTAAAATGGCTCTAAGGGTCCGCCCACACATTTTGCTTGGAAAACCTCTGTCCTTTCTGGCCTGTTGGTGTAGGATTTGCCAAAGAATAATAGATCAGGTATGTACAGATTGAAACTTTGAGAAAGTGAACCCACTTGATGAATGAATTGCCACTTTGAATTGCCACCATACCCATGAAGCATTACAAGAGCAGGCTTTTGATAAGCTCTAGCCTTCTTCTCCAAATTTCCCCGTCTGACCCAAATACCCCATTTCCCATTTTCTGAAGCTGAAAAACCCTTATTCTTCAATGTTAAGGATTGAAATGAAGTGGGGCCCAAAGCACGTAACGGAACGTCTATAATACTAACGTAATGGGTAACGTGAGACCGTTTTTAAAAGTATGGGAGTATTTTGAGACGTTTCACAGCCCAAGTAGTAATCCGAGACAAGTGTAAAAGCACATGAGGCATATACCTAAATAAGCCTTTCAAAATTACACCTCCGATGAAAAATTCTTGGATCTACTAACGTCCACACAAACCAAGCCGCCCATTCGACCACCCTAGCCACACACCCACCGCAACCCACAGCCAACTAACCCCACCAACAAACCCAGGCCTTATTCTCTGCTCCAACTTGTCTTAGCCCTCTTCCCTTCTCTAACTCGTCTCAGACCAAACCCACCCAATCCTCGATGCAGTGGAGGCGCGACCCCATTTTGATTCTTTATTACTACTGAAATCAATTCCAAGATTTATTGAAAGAAAATATTAGAAAACATTTTTACAATTGAAACCCAATTTTTCTCTCCCAAATAATCTTTAAAATTTGGATGAAAAAATTAGTCCTTTTGCCGTGCCACACTCACCCAGTAGCAGTTGTTTTATTTGATACAATTTGTTTTTATAATATGAAATTTAGGATTTGGGTTTGTTTTTTCTTTATTATATGGCATGGCAGCCTTGGGCGCATGAGATGATGGATGTCTCTGTTTTATTTTTTACTACATGGGCTTTGGGGTGGTGAGGTGGGGGCTTGACGTGGAAGATGAAGACAAAGGGAGAAAGACTTAGTTTTTTTTTTAATTTCTAAATAATTGTTTTGTAATGATGGAAGAAGGCGATGACATTACCCTTTTTCCTATTGAGAAAAAAATTACATTCAATAAAGGTAAACTTAGAAAATAAAAATTATGCATTTTTTATAGTCTTAAATAGTATTATACTTCGACCTAAAAAAAAGAAGGTATTATACTAAAAAAGTTGAGACCAATTAAGCCATTAAAATACTGCGACTGATTCATGCTAAAACATTATTAAGATGAACAAAATAGACCTGAATAATTAAGTAACTAAGGTGGCTAAAGACCCCATGCGTTATTCTTATTGATTGAAGATCTCAAATTCTTCAAGGGACCAACTTCTCCAAATTAGGAACAACTTTTACATTTAGGGGATCATGAATTGATGGTGGTAATGGTGGATTTGCCGGCAGGGATTTAACATGATCAGCTTCATCGCAGTAATCCTTGAGTACATCAGTCTCTTCTGCAGTAAACCCTAGTGTGCCAAGCAAGGTAGGCCAACACTGATGCTCTATTGAAAATACCTGCAGGATGACTCAAAATGCCTCGAGGAAGGTGAATAGGCCAATTAAGATTCTAATCAAATAAATAAAAATAAACTTGGTAGCAGGATTGATATGGCTTATCAATCACATAGCGTCGGGCATAAAATAAAAGAACACGCAGAGAATTATTTTACGTGGTAAAACCCCACCTCTGGGAAAATCCACTGACTCTCAGTCAACACAAATCCACTATAGAACGATGATTACAAGAAGTACTCACACTTATCCTAGACACATTCTAGATAATGTTTACCGACTTCAGTAACTCAACTTCACATCGGATGATCTTCGACACTCCTTATGTTGAGCAATACTGCCACGATTGCTTCAAGCTTACCGGAGGAAAACCGCCACCACGGTCTTGGTGCCCTCAACCGTATGAGTCACCGACATGCATATGAATGCAATATGAATGATTAAAGTGTTTGATAAATCACCAAGTAAACATTGAACACTTGATGATTTATCTCAAATATACGCACAACAGCTTTTCTTAGAATTCTATATGCTCAAAACAAATATCTCGAAAGCTGTCCAAATAAAGTCTTCAGTTACCCCCACATTAGTCACCAAATGTCACCAATTATTGGTAACTGTTGCCACTTTTTGTTTTTGGTAGTGCTTGCTAGCTAGTGTAAGTTTTCTTTGCTGATGTCAAAAGGATATATCAGACCATTCATTTGCTTACTGGAAGTTGGTTATTGTATTGAATGAGACCCCTAATTGGATGATTAAATTTATGTTTTTCTTTATATTTTAATTTCAATTTTCCATTGGATTTTTAATTATTGAAAAAATATGCTGACCTGTTTTAGAGATAGACAACGATAATTTGTGATTGTGGGTTTGGCATTGGTGCTTTTGTATGTCTGCCTGATTAGATAGAGATTTTGGGCTTTAGTTGGTGCCCTTCAGCCTTCGGTTGCTAACTTCAGCTTCAACTGGACGAGAATTCTATAGTATGGGCCTTATCTAAGCCTCGTGGATGTTTGTTCGGCTCTGTTGTTCTTAATTGGGCTGTGTTTGTTGCTTGCTGAGTTTGTAGCCTGCCTTTCCGACATTGCATTTCCCTTTTGATTTGGGATACCCTTCTTGTTCCCTTTTGAACAATATCTCTATAGCTTACAATACATCTTAATGTTTTGTGATTTTGATACTCTATAGCATATGTAGTAATGTCAGTCTTCTTATAGCTCTGAAATTTCTCCTAATAACAATAAAACAAACTGATAGCCCCAAAATGTTTTCCCTAGTGTGAAAATTCGAGTACAGGATTATGACCAGATTGAATTCATCAATCATGTGGTACTTCTTAACTCCAATTCTCCAAATATTTTACAATGAAAAAGTTACTATAATTTTATTCAAGACACAACTAGCACTGCCAAATTCTGCTCAACTTATTGGGATGTTAATGAATCTCTCATGAATTCTATTCTGTTGCATAATTTGAAACTGAGAAATGCTAAATAAGAGAAGAATGCATAATTGAATGAGAGATTGCACAAACTATCAAAGATATGATCAATGAAATAGCAGTGTGCCCAATATCGGCCATGGCATCAAGAACCCAAATTTCAGTTGACTACAGGACACAATTGGCTGGCTTCAACAGCAGTAGTCTTGTAATATGTACTTGAATGCAGAAACAAAAAAAAGTTAGGAGTATGTCTTGTTTATTTGCATCATAAATCTTGCATATACATACTTTTGCAATGGAAAAAAAAAAGCAGCAAGATAAATTGTTCTCCTCTCCTACTTAATATCATTGAAACGTGTTGGAAGACATATCATTGAAACAAACAAAACAAACAACCATTCACTTGTTGGAAGATATATCATTGAAACAAACAAAACAACAACCATTCACTCTATCTTAAGATAGATGAGATCATGGAAGACATATACTTTTTTGCGAAAGTAACTACTTAATGATTTGCAGTATGTTAACAGATACTTTGCTCAAGTGCTATATAATATGCAGCAACATGAGTTAATTAACCTGATAATTAGTGCTCTGCAGTAGTTAACAAAGAAATGTTCTTTCTCAGATGCAAAAAGCTCATGTTATCAACCAAGATGACAAATGTACATGAGAGAGAGATAGAGAGAGACAGAGAGAGAGCAGAGGAATTATCATCGAAGATATGAATCTAATGATAAATGTATGGCTAGAAAAGAAAATGTAGGGAGACAGATGGTGGTGACTTATTAATAATATCCATTGTGAGAGCAGTGTTATTGGCCTTTAAAGTATTGAGGTGCAGATATTTGAGGAGTTTTTAACGAAGGTAGCAAAATTTTAGCTCCTCTTTTAAGAATAACAGTTTTTATTAAACTTTTCAACAATAGCGAAAAATAAGAGGGGGCAAGACCTAAGTAGCAAATCAAAAGTCCTATGCAGCCCCTGCTGTAGTTGAAAATTTTCATAAAAAGTGCAGTTGTTAAAAAGAGGGAGAAAATCTTTACAAGTTGAGAGAAATTCAGATATGCTCCTAAAACAAAACAAGGAATAGAGCTAAATAAAAAAACAGTGGGAGAACCAAATGAAGGAGCAATAGGTGAAAAACAAAACTTAGAGCAATATAAGGCCAAAAGAATGAAGCACAAGCAGTGGAACAAACAATAGCACGTTAAATCCCCAAAAAAATGAAAACTAGAATCAGCAAATGAAGCAACTCACATTGAAATACAGCAGCTGTGATGCCTCTTGCTTTGAAAGTGAGGAATCATAGGTTAGTCCCAATCACATCGATCTTTTTTCTTTTTCTGGGCCGAGCTTCGTCAACAACATCATTTAATTCATCTTGGTCTACCTTTTTGGAAAGAGCATAGGTATTGCAGAAGAGAGATTTTTTGTGAGAGCTACCACTTCCACTAGGACTAGCCTCCTCGTCATCATGGTGTTGTTGACCTTGTGCATCAGCTGATTTGGTAGGACAAGTAGTAGTGCTCTTGATGACGGATTTGTTCATCATGATCTGGTTGAGTTGTTCCACATCTTGCTCGTGCACCAAACGAAACCCACACTTCTTCACACAAGATTTTTTGTGTTCCAGCATTATGTCTTGATGAGAATAATAAGTTGTGAACAAAAACTTTATCTGACCGCATATCTTCTCAGATTGTATACGAGATACATAAATTACCCAAAGGTGATCTGACACAACATCGAATATAGTAAATTCTTTTGGAAATACTCCATGTGTCCGCATTCCTTGTGGGGAACAGTTAATTCGAACATAATGAACATCAGAAAGATTAGCCTGAACTTCAAACACAACACAAAAAGCAATTCCCATCCACGTGGTAGGTAGCTCCACAGTTAGGGAATCTCCCAAACTTTGATTACTGAACCACTCTGGAATTTTCCTTCCAGGAGTTAAAATTGTGAATCCGTAAAGAGGCCTAATAAAACGGAGTACCTGTACCATATACATAGATATATACGAGGTTAGTAAGCTGTAATTATTATTACAGCAAACAACAAAAGAGAGACAGACAGAGACAGAGAGAGAACCCGAGGCTGAAGGTATCGCTGTAGCATTTTCAGTATTATACTGTCGCAGCCTTCATTGTCAACCAATACAAAGCAATTGGCACAATTAAAATGTATTCTGTTCTTTAATGAGCAATTTGACGAAAGATGTGGTAACATTTTTAAGGAAGTGCAATTGGCTATGTTTATATCCACCAATGAGATAAGCTTAGAAAGATCTGGCAATTGTTCAAGACTTTGGCACCCATTCACCCAAAATGACTTAATCTTAGAAAGACATCCAATGCTTGCAGGAAGGCTAACAAAATTGTTTCCACTAAGACTTAATTTTTCTAAAGAGGACAAGCAACCAATATCACTGGGAAGATCCCCTTCACAAACGCCACAATTACTTAGATCCAAATACTTCAAAGAGAATAAACCATCAAGCGAAGCCAACACAAATGCCTTTCTTCCATTTAAGCGGGGGAGGCCCCACCAAAACCTTGATTTATTAGGTTGTGATCCACTTCTTCCATCCAAAGATAGATCCCTCAGTTTTTTCAAACCAACAATGCAGCGTGGCAGCTGTCTTATAGCAGTTCCATTCAGATGAAGCGTATGTAAACACTCCATCTCTCCCATGTTCTCTGGGAATTTGTCAATTTTTGAGCATCCACTCACCTCGAGGTGTGTAAGAGACTTCAAATTACAAATTTCACTCGGAAGACCCGCGAGATTTTTGCAATACTGTAGTGACAGATCAGTAAGAGACTTCAAATTACAAATTTCACTCGGAAGACCCGCGAGATTTTTGCAATACTGTAGTGACAGATCAGTAAGGCCAACCAGACATCCTATTGATGAAGATAATTTCTCAATGGACATCCCACTTAAATTAAGCATTGACAAATTTTTCATTTGCCTTGAAAATTCTGGAATCTTTTTCAATTTTGAGCAATAACCAAGATCCAAGCTTTTAAGACATTTGAGATTTGCAATTGACGGGTGAATCTCAACCAAATTCTTACAAAATTGAAAATCCAACAACTCAAGATTCGGAACGCCACTGAAATCTGGGGTTGTGGTCAAGTTTTTAGAGCCAAAAAGCTTCATTTTTTTCAAGTTGGGCAAGTCCTGTGCAATTCATAACAATGGTAGAATAGATAATTAGCTCAGATTTATTTTAATTTTTAAAACAAAATATTTAAAATAAAATAAAAAACTAATTTCTAGAATGGCATATGGTCACTACTCTTACCTTTCTTCCATCCCAAAGCCGAACAAGTTTGCTCTCACGCATCTTAAGTGCAATAAGGAAATTCGGTTGAAAACTTGATGGGAGAAATTTGGAAGGATACCAACTCCATTTGATAATTCTCAAGGAATTAGGAAGAATTCTGGGGCTTGAAGAAATGATCACATTATCAAATTCAAGAACTTTCAGGTTACACATCTTAGAGAAGGCTTCACAATTCCAATCTGCCATTTCAAGTCTCGCCATGCGTAAGGCAATGCCTTTAATTTTGTATGTTGCCTGTAATTAAGAATAGTAAAGGAAAAGTTAATTGCACATTTAAGTCAAATTTCAAGATAAAAATAAATCATATTTCTTTAAAAACTTAGTATTTTCTACATAATTCTTACTGTATTGTTTATGAATACATGAGAGATATCATCACGATTGCACAATCGACTTCGTCTACCAGGCTCATCAGGACACTCCCGACGAACAATTTCCAATGCCATTTCCTGTATCAAATCATGCATCTCAACCGTGTTATTTGAAATATCAATAGTTAAAAGTGATTTCTGGACAAGAGCATTTATCCCAATATGACCACATAGGCCACAGCAGTCTAGTCTTTCAACTACACGCTCCTTGAACATCCCCTTGTGAAAAAATGCAACATCAAGAAATATATCCTTATTCATCTCATCCAGTCCATCGTAACTTATTTTGAGCAAATCAATAATTTGTGAGTTAGGAATTTTCTGCAGCTTATCCAATTCACTTTTCCATTCATATTGATCTCTCTTATACACTAAGCATCCCAAAAGTTTAAGAGCTAGTGGAAGTCCTCTAGCATAATTTACAAAACCCTTTGACAATTCCAAATAACCTTCCTCTGGCTCATTTTTTTTAAAGGCGTTCCAATTGAAGAGCTCAAGAGCATCATCATTACCTAACGCCTCTACCTTATATGATATATGTATATCATGTTTAACTAGCAACCGTTTATCTCTAGTTGTAATAATGATTATACTCCCCTTACCAAACCAATCCTTTTCACCAGCCAACTTTTCAAGATGGCTTGATTCACTCACATCATCAAGAATGAGAAGAACCTTTTTATTATACAAGCAATTCTTAATGACAGAGGTTCCCCACTGTTCATTCCAAAGTTGAGTAATTTGATCCTTTAAGATTGGGGAAAGAAGTTGTCTTTGTAGATGAACAAGATTACCACGTTGAGAAACCTCTCTAACTTTAGCAAGAAAGCTGCTAACTTCAAAATGGGTAGAAATGCTATCATAAACTAGCTGAGCAATGGTTGTTTTGCCAATTCCGCCCATCCCCCATATCCCTATAAAGCGAACATCATCCGTAGGATGAGCTAAAAGCAAATCTACTTGCTCACGTATAAACTTCATTCCCACTAACCCTTTGGAATCTAACAATTTGAATCTGTGATGCACTTTCTCCCACACCCATTCAACAATATTTTCAATAAGCTTTCTTTCACACCTACAAGGAGGAAAAGTAAAAGCGATCATGTAGTCTAAAATATAGGACATACATATAACTTCGCCACTTGAAGTTACATCAAATGGCTTACGAAAAAACTTACTCATTCTTTGAATCAAACCCAGATAAATTGGCCACTTCAGTTAAAGCAGTTCTCCAGCTCTTCACCCTTTCTCTGTCTTCCCTAAACCTTTCCTCATGCTCAGCGAACGCGCACGCAAAACTGCCGCTTTGTTTTCTCACATCGGAGGGATCCACATGATAAAACACTGGCAGAATTGTGCCCTTGGGTTTCATGCATTGGAGAATCTCTGTAAGCTCATCCAAGCACCAGGAAGAAGATGCATAATTTGGCGAGAGGACAACGATTGCAAGCCTTGATTCTTCGATTGCGTTGAAGAGCCCCGAAGAAATAGCTGTCCCTCTTTCAAGCTTTGGATCATCCTTGAATGTTTCAATGCCCCTGAGCTGCAATTCGTGGTATAAATGGGATACAAAGCTAAGTCGAGTGTCCTCACCCCTGAAACTCAAAAACACATCGTAGTTCGGTTGAGGAGCAGACTGATCAGGTGAAGGAAGAAAGGCAGGGTCTCTTTGGGTGCTCAATGCCATTTGGCAATCTGCTGCTGCTGAAAACACTCAATGAAAATAAGCCTTTTTCTAACTAAATAGAAAGATGATGAGAAACGGAAAAAAAGAAAAGGATTAAAATTTAAACCAGAGGAGAAATAAGGACGTTGAGGAAAAGTTTCAGAGCAAAGAAAAGGAAACAACAACAGAGAAACAGAGAGAACTCGGAAAATTATATATGTTTTGTATTTCAACAGAGAGAAACAGAGCAATTCAACATATAAACATTAGAAGGAACAAAAATACAAATTTCAACATTTAAAACAAAAATATAAGCCTCATGACTACACAAGTGAACTAAAAATTGCATACGCTTTAGTCAACGTTACCTGAACAAAACAGATATGGAAATGTAGTCGAAGCAAGCCAACAAGTTTAGCTTAGTGTTACCTCGACCCTGAAAAAATTACAGAGCCAGAGAATTTTTAATACCAGCAAGCCAGCCAGAAACTCACAAAATATACAACTTCTCAAGATCAGCCAAGAACCCAACAAGAAGAAACAAAGTCATTTCTCTTTTCTTTTCTTTTTGCTTTTTCTTTTTTATGAAATAGGGAGGAAGAACCCCATTAAATTCTGCTCAGAGACCAATGGGAGTCCAAGTCTTCTTGGGCAATGAGTAATTTCTTTTGCTTTTCAATGATAGAGGAAGGGGGACATCATTTCATTTCGGACAAGTTCTGCTCAGAGACAGAGACCATTTATTTGAATGGTCGGTTTCTTGGTTTTCTCCAACGTCTCCAATGGGAGTCCAAAAGTAAGTCTTGGGTCAATGAGTGATTTCATTTGCGTTTCAATGAAGAAGCCAATTATTTGAATGGTTGGTTTCTTGGTTAAACTGTTGTGAGATTTAATTGAAGGAAATATTAAGGCAATTACTTGATCTTTTCATCACGATATATATGGAGTAAAAGAGAACAATGGATCAAATAATAATCACGAAATTTGGTAAAGGGGCCAAGGATTTTCTTTTTTCACACGGTTTCTTTTTTCACCAATGGGAATCATTTGTATTTTTTTTTAAAAAAAATTTATGAAAGAGGGAGGAAAAAGCCCATAAAAGAAAGCAACATGATTCTTTTGCTTTTCAATGAGTGTTTTCTTTTGATTGGATCAAGCGAGTTATTTGGATGGTCGCTTTCAAGGAAATATGCAGGTAAAAATTACTTGATATTTCCCTCACGATAATAACGAAATTTGGTTAAGGGGTCAAGGATTTTCCTTTTACATGTTTTTTCATATATGTAATGAGAAAAACTAACTAGTTAATTCTGAAAGTTAATCGAGGAATTTTTTTGAGTACAAGCGCAACACAAAAGTTTATATGTAATTAGAGCAATTTGAGCAATCAATAGACTCAAAATGGCTTTGCTTTCAAGATCTTGTACTTTGCAAGCACATCGATATTTTAATTGAAGTTTATGCACACTAGTATTTTTATTGAAGGACTATATTCATACTGAGTGGTTGTTTGAGCAAGTTAGTGCATTTTATTTTATTTTATTATCATGTCAATTATTTGAGTGGTTGCATAATTTTCTTTGGTCAAATTTAACTTATTAAATAAGCCAAAGGACATGGATCTTTCCATGGAGAAGCCAAGAAATTTCCTATGTGAAATTGGGTCTATTCATTCACCGTCAGCCATCTTTGCCAAGCATCCTCGTAACAAAACCCATAAAATAATAAATTGTCGAAAAGAAAAAAATTTGCTTATCTGCAATTCCAAACCAACTTCCACACACAAAAAGACAAAATAGTGGAAAAGGAAATGAAGAAACAGAAGGGCGGATCAAATAATAAATGGAAAGGTTGGAAACTAGGACATTAGATGGTGGCAATTACTTGATCTTTTCATCACGATATATACGGAGTAAAGAAAAACAATGGATCAAATAATAATCACGAAATTTGGTACAAGGCATCAAGGATTTTCCGTCTAGAATTGATCAATAAAGATATAAATAAATAATAAAAAACTTTTGTTTACAACGAGAAAAGAAACAAAAAATGTAATTAGGAAAAATTTAACATTTGTAAAGCAATTTGTGCAGATAACATAGTCAAAGGGTCTCGTCCTTTCCAAGCAAATATTTTATACTAAAACTTCAGGCATCCATTGTTGCTTTGCCTTACTAGCTAAACAAAGCTGGAGAATCCTCCAAAATCCAAATGCAAGCTAAGCTCGTTACTACCTGAATTGTGATTTCCTTAACGCCGAAAAAGGTTTGCGTGCCTGGGTGTGGTCTAGCCTCCTTGAAGGAAGGGATGCTTTGATCAGAGACTCTCGCTGCTAGATTTTTTGTGTGAAAAATACGAATATTTGAAAACACCTTTGGCTTTCTCCTCCCCATGATGGGATTATCCAAGTTAGGCAAGTTGTTCCCCCATCAGTCCCTCAGTTAGTTTGCGAGATTATGGAAAAGGAGACAGATTATTGGAAGCTAAAGTTGATTGAGCCGTATGTACAACCTTGCACTTGGGAGATTATCCGATGTTGTACAATTGCAAATACCGAGAGACAAGACAAAGTGGTGTGGCCCTGGACAACTAATAGTGCTAAAATATGAAAACTTTGAGAGAATATTTGTTTGTGGGAATTTTGACAGACCGCAATTTCCCTGAACCCGAGCGGATCCGTCTTGGTGCCGACATCACACCGATGCGGACCCACTTACTAAAACCAAGACATCCTGCCAAAATTTTGGCAGAGTCTCTGTAAAATGTTCAAACCCAACAAAACTCAACCTGCATAATTTACATCATAAAATCACAACTGCTAGCATGCTTTTAACATACAACAATCCAACACAAAATGGCCTCCGGCCTCAAGTAGCACCTAACATGGGCGATAACAGAGCGTCTCAGAATTTGTTTACAACAAGCGAGAGTAGAAAGGATTTATACTGAGACCTAACAACTGATGTAACACCCCGACTCCTTTATTTTCCCTATTTAATTTAATTAAGGGAAAATATTAAATTACTCCTGGGTTAAGGGTGATTTTGGTCACTTTCTTATCCGGGAAGATTTTGGGACCGTGAGTGGTGTGGCTGCGTAGGTGGTACTGAGACGAAACCGTAGACAGGCGGTAGGCTCGAATCGGAGATTTAACGAAGTTTTGGCGATCAAAACTTGTTCGGTGGCAGAACCGTAATTATTTCGAAGTAAGTTTGGGGTAAAATCAGATTTTCACATTTACCCCTCACTTTCTCTCTCTTCCTCCCGCGTCTTCTTCTTCTCCTTGCGATTTTCCTCCTTCTCGTCACTGTTCACCGATCGGAAACCACCACACAGCCGCCACCTCCGACCACCCCGTCCGACGAGACCGGTCCCGTTCGAACCGCAGCCTCTCCCTCTCTCTTCCCGCCAAGACCGAAACCCTCGGGACTCGCGGAAATTGCGAAAGCGTGGCGGGAATGACTGGAACTTCCAGCCGCTCGATCTCTCTCCTCCACCACCATTTCCGACGGGTAAGGTGAGGTTTCTCATCCATTTTGTGTGTTCTAGCTGGCTGTGGGATAGGTTTTGATAGATTTGCAGGTTAATTCTCGAATTGGAAACCTAGGTTTTGGCCGGATTTCAATTTGAAATTTCGGCCACTTGCCGTCCGAATTGGACGTTGCCGTAGTTGAAAAAGTTGCTCCATTCTTCGAGTAGTATCTAGGATTGGAAGGGTGAGCGTTGGTTTGGAGATTTTCCGTCGCCGGAAATCTCTCTACACACCCGCGCGCTGCCGGCGCGTGTGGCGGCGCGTGGGCAAGGTGGGTGAAGTTGTTTTTCGTCCTGTTGAGATCCTTCGGTTGTCACGAGTGCGTAGGATTTCGCGGATCTCAATTTGGATATCGTTTGACTATCGAACGGATTTCGCATATTGTGCGTTATCCGGGTTCGATAAGTTCTGACCGTTGGATCGTTTCCAAATTGAAGTATGTTGATCTAGGTACTCTTAGAAACCTGTAGGAATTCGCGGATCGTGAATTGGAGCCCCGGATGTTCCGATTCAATAATGTGAAGTTTAGGGAAATCGCGATCACCGTGCGATTGGGAAGCGAATCCCAATCTGTAACCGGACCTTAGGATGTTCCTTTGGACGTGAGCGCACCGGGAACTTGGGGATTTAAGTATTTCCTTTCGTGAATTTCCGTTTTGGAAGTACGTGATGTTAATCAAGGAATTGTATCTTGGAATAGGTACTTCGGTTGATCACTCGCAGCAGGCGGGACCCTCACGGGGCCGGGCAGCTTGGGATTACTTGTGAGTGGACTTTGTTTTAAGCATATGCATGGTTTTTAATTATGAAAGTTTTGTGCATATACTTTAAATGATGGTGACTTTGATTTAATAAGCCTTTGGTTGATGGATTTGAATATGTTTATATATCTTGGCTATGTATTTTGAGTATAGACTTATATATTTGAGTATGGTGATTATGTTGATATGGATTTTGGGATGGCTATCTATATTGTCTATGTATAGAGTATGAGAGGTTGTTGTGGTGAGATTGTGGAAAGATAGGAGTTTGATGGATGGTTGTGAGATGTATGAGTATGGTAGGCGAGTACCATTCCCTAGTTACTAGGCTTCCCACACACGTCGTTGGCAGTGCCGGTGGGGTGGGAAGGCCATGAGATTACGGGTCTCACACATGGCGTTGGCGTGCCGGTGTGTGAGACACTTTCCATACGTGTCGTTGGCAGTGCCGGCGTATGGGGAGAGTATGTATATTGTTTGAGTATCATCACACACGTCGTTGGCAGTGCCGGTGGGGTGATGATACTGTCTGCGCGTAGGACTTCTTATGAGATTTGTGAGCTACACGTGTCGTTGGCAGTGCCGGCGTGTGAGCTATGGAGTTCCGTCCCCCGGTTGGACTACTCATCCCTGGACACGGGTTAGTGTTCGAAATCCTGCGTACCAGCTAACAATCCCCCGGTTGGATTGTCTCCCCGGTACATTAGTTTGGAGTGGAGTATATATTATATTAGAGTCCTAGCTATATATATATATATATATATGGGTATTTACGGGTTGTGGAGAGTTGCATGTATTTTGGGAATGGGTGTGGATTTGAGCTGTGGAGTTGTTTTGGACTTGGGGATTTTGTGTTTTGAGTTTTGGTTTTTCTGAATTGTGAAACTGCATGCTAGAGCATTATTTTTACATGGTGGGGTTACTATGTTGATTTAAAGTGAAACTTTATTTCTGTCCACTCACATATTTCTGTTTTGCGCCCCCAGACAGTAGTTGCTCCTGAAGGCATTCGAGCAAGTCACGAACTCGAACTTGTCGTCTGCTGATAGGGTGCAGTATAAATTCTTTCTACTCCCCTGTTTGTTGTAAACAAATTCTGTAGACGCTCTGTTATTGCCCATGTTAGGCTACTACTTGAGGCCGGAGGCCATTTTGTGTTGGATTGTAGTTTGTAAAAGCATGCTGGCAGTTGGGTTGTACGTTGATGTAAATTATTGCAGGTTGTTTATTGTTGGTTTGGGCATTTTACAGGGGAGACTCTGCCGAAATTTTTGGTAGGATGTCTTGGACTTTTAGTAAATGGGCCCGGCATCGCAGTGATGTCGGCACCAAGACGGGTCCGCCTGCGGTTTGAAATTCGGGCGGGTCTGTCGGACGACAAGCTTGGAGCTCGTGACTTGCTCGAACGCCTTCAAAGCAACTACATGCTGAGGGGCGCAAAACAGAAATATGTGAGTGGACAGAAATAAAGTTTCACTTTAAATCAACATAGTAACCCCACCATGTAAAAATAATGCTCTAGCATGCAGTTTCACAATTCAGAAAACCAAACTCAAAACACAAGATCCCCAAAATCCAAAACAACTCCACAACTCAAATCCACCACTCATTTCCCTAAAGATATGCACTCTCATCAACCCGTAAATACCCATATATAAATATATATATATATATAGCTAAGACTTTAATATAATATAAACTTCTCTCCATACTAATGTACCGGGGAGACAATCCAACCGGGGGATTGTTAGCTGGTACGCAGGATTTCCGAACACTAACCGCGTCGGGATGAGTAGTCCAACCGGGGGACGGAACTCCATAGCTCACACGCCGGCACTGCCAACGACACGTGTAGCTCACAAATCTCATATCAAGTCCTACGCGCAGACAAGTATCATCACCTCACCGGCACCGCCAACGACGTGTGTGATGATACTCAAGCAATATACATACTCTTCCCATACGCCGGCACGCTAACGACGCGTATGGAAAGTGTCTCACACACCGGCACTGCCAACGACATGTGTGAGACCCGCAATCTCATGGCCTTCCCACCCCACCGGCACTGCCAACGACGTGTGTGGGAAGCCTAGTAACTAGGGAATGGTACTCACCTACCATGCTCATACATCTCACAACCATCCCTCAAATTCACATCTTTCCACAATCTCACCACAACAACCTCTCATACTCTATACATAGACAATATAGATAGTCATCCCAAAATCCATATCAACATATTCATCATACTCAAATATATATGTCTATACTCAAAATATATAGTCAAGAGGTATAAGCATATTCAAATCCATCAACCAAATGCTTATTAAATCAAAATCACCATTTAAAATATATGCACAAAACTTTCATCAATAAAAACCATGCATATGCTTAAAACAAAGTCCACTCACAAATAATCCCACGCTGCCCGGCCCCGTGAGGGTCCCGCCTGCGAGTGATCAACCGAAGTACCTATTTCAAGATACAAATCCTTGATTAACATCTCGTACTTCCAAAACGGAAATTCACGAAAGGAAATACTCAAATCCCCAAGTTCCCGGTGTGCTCACGTCCAAAGGAACATCCTAAGGTCCGATTACAGATTTGAAATCGCTTCCCGATCGCACGGTGATCGCGATTTCCCTAAACTTCAAATTATTGAATCGGAACATCCGGGGCTCCAATTCACGATCCGCGAATTCCTATAGGTTTCTAAGAGTACCTAGATTAACATACTTCAATTTGGAAACGATCCAACGGTTAGAACTTATCGAACCCGGATAACGCACAATATGCGAAATCCGTTCGATAGTCAAACGATATCCAAATTGAGATCCGCGAAATCCTACGCACTCGTGACAACCTAAGGATCTCATTAGGATGAAAAACAACTTCACCCACCTTGCCCACACGCCGCCACATGCTCCGGCAGCGCGTGGGTGTGTAGAGAAATTTCCGGCGACGGAAAATCTCCACACCAACGCTCACCCTTCCTACCCTAGCTTCTTCTCAAGGTCAGGATCACTTTATTCAACTACCACGAGGTCCAATTCGCACGGGAACTGGCCGGAATTTCAAATTGAAAACCGGCCAAAACCTAGGTTTCCAATTCGGTTCCAAACTTCAAATTCGATCTAAACCTAACCCAAAATCAGCTAGAGCACAGGAAATGGATGAGAAACCTCACCTTACCCGTCGGAAATGGTGGCTGAAGGAGAGAGATCGAGCGGCTGGAAGTTCCACAATTCCCGCCACGTTCTGCGTTTCCGGCTAGCACAGAGACGGTGATGGCTGAAATTGGTCGGGAAGTGACGAGGAGAGCCGACGTTGACGAGACCGGTCTCGGCGGCCGTGGGTATGAGCGGCGGTGGTCTTGGAAGGTGACGGCTGTGAGGAAGTCGAAGGAGAGGGAACGCGGGAGAGAAAGAGAGAGAAAGTGAGGTGAAATTGTGAAAAATCTAATTTTACCCCAAACTTACTTGAAATAATTACGGTTCTGCCACCGAACAAGTTTTGATCGCCAAAACTTCGTTAAATCTCCGATTCAGGCCTACCGCCTGTCTACGGTTTCGTCTCAGTACCACCTACGCAACCACACCACTCACGGTCCCAAAATCTTCCCGGATAAGAAAGTGACCAAAATCACCCTTAACCCAAGACTAAATTAATATTTTCCCTTAATTAAATTAAAATAGGAAAATAATCGGAGTCGGGGTGTTACAAATTTTCTGTGTATTCTTCTCCCTGTAGGGAATCATATTTATAATACAACGAAACCTGAATGGGCAAGAAAATAATAAATTCATAAATCTATTTACAGTAGGAAATCAGGAATTAAAGTAAATCAATTACAATTATAATAGGAATTCTTGGTGTGTAAGGAAAGTAAGTCAATATCCACAAGTCACGGCAACACTCCCCCTCACATTGGTGCATAGATGTAGCTAATGCCCAACTGATCCAGTGAATTGTGGAATGCTTTACTGGAAATCGCCTTTGTCAAAATATCCACCAATGGATCCTTTGATTTCACAAAAGGAAATTGAAACACTTTAGCCTCAAGCTTCTGTTTGATGAAGTGTCGATCCACCTCAACATGTTTAGTACGATCATGTTGAACTGGATTCTGTGGAATGGCTATAGCAGCCTTGTTGTCACAAAAGAGATTCATTGTGGATGTAGGTTTATACCCAAGTTCAGTAAGCAACTTTCTTAACCAAATAAGTTCACAAATCCCTTCATCATGCCTCAAGTCGGCTTCTGCACTGGATAAAGCTACTACATTCTATTTCTTGCTCCTCCATGTCACCAAATTATCTCCCACGAATGTGAAGTAACCCGATGTGGATTTTCTATCTGTTACATTACCTGCCCAATCTGCATATGAATAACCATTAATATTTAGATGACCATGCTTTGAGAACATAAGCAAGCGGGAAGTTCATTTTCTGTTTACTAATATTAGCTTCATTTGCTGGGAGATATGGAAGACTGGATGTAATTTTGTCTTTAAGAGCAGCCACATTGATCCCCGTCTCACTTATTGATCGAGCAATGCAAAACCGTAGGGAGTTTTTAGATGCTAAGGCCAAATCTCCTATGCCTTTTGGGGATGCTTCAGTTGATCCAAACATTCTTGCTCAAGGGTGGAGGCCTCCAATGTCTAACTATGTGAAAATTAATTTTGATGGAGCATGGAAAAAGGACTCGCATTTGGCAGGGCTGGGTGTAGTTGCTAGAGATGCTGTCAGATCCTTTTGTGGTGGTTTAGCGACTCTGTTCCATTACAACTTGGCTCTGGTTGCACAGGCGGCTGCTAGCCTTCGTGCTTTCAAATTTGTTCTAAATCATAATTTCACCGACATTATCCTTGAGACAGATTCGAAGATTCTGGTGGAAAGAGTTAGAGGAGGAGAAAACAAAATGGTATTTGGGCTATCCAACCTCTTCTGGATGAGTTTAAGAAGATCTCTATTTGTTTTAGATCAGTTCTTTGGAGCTGGGTGTGAAGGAAATTGAACCGTGCAACGCACAAGGCTGCGGCGATTGGAATCAGAGCGGAGCAATTGGAAAGTTGGGCTATCAGGCCACCTCTGTCTCTTGTGGGAGTTTTACTATCTGATGGCCTCCCTTGTCCTCTAGGGAGATTTTCATAAATTATTGTTGCTTTAGATTTGCTCTTTTGTGACATAGGTTGTTTATCTCGGCTCTCTGTCTGGAGCTTAGTTTAGTCTCTGTCTTGTTCACTGTGTTTTGTTGGCGCTGCTTTGGCGTTTTGTTAATGAAGAACTTATTCAGACCCAAAAAATAAAGAAGATAAATGAATGGCTAGAAAAAGAAAATGCAGGGAGACAGATGGTGGTGACTTACTAATAATATCAATTATGAGAGCATCGTCATTGGCGTTTAAAGTATTGAGGTGCAAATATTTGAGGAGGATGAGTTTTTAACGAAGGTAGCAAAATTTAGCTTGTCTTTTAAGAATAACAGTTTTCATTAAACTTTTCAACAAAAGCGAAAAATAAGAGGGGCCAAGGCCTAAGTAACAAATCAAAGTGGTTACCCTCAAAATCAAAAGGCCTAAGTAACAGTTTTTATGAAAATTTTCATAAAAAGTGCAGTTATTAAAAAGAGGGAGAAAATCTTTACAAGTTGAGACAAATTCAGATTTGCTCGTAAAACAACACAAGGAATAGAGCCAAATAAAAAAAAACAGTGGGAGAACCAAATGAAGGAGCAATAGGTGAAAAACAAAACTTAGAGCCACATAAGGCCAAAAGAATGAAGCACAAGTAGTGGAACAAACAATAGTACGTCGACAATCCAAAAAAAATGAAAAGTAGAATCAGCAAAAGCAGCAGCTCAGCTCACATTGAAATGCAGCAGCTGTGATGCCTCTTGCTTTGAAATTGAGGAATCATAGGTCGGTCCCAATCACATCGATCTTTTTTCTTTTTCTGGGCCGAGCTTCGTCAACAACATCATTTTATTTCATCTTGGTCTGCCTCTTCGGAAAGAGCATAGGTATTGCAGAAGAGAGAATTTTGGTGAGAGCTACCACTTCCACTAGGACTAGCCTCCTCGTCATCGTGGCGTTGTTGACCTTGTGCATCAACTGATTTGGTAGGACAAGTAGTAGTCCTCTTAATGATGGATTTGTTCATCATGATCTGGTTGAGTTGTTCCACATCTTGCTCGTGCACCAAACGAAACCCACACTTCTTCACACAAGATTTTTTGTCTCCCCACATTATGTCTTGAGAATAATAAGTTGTAAAGAAAACCTTTATCTGACCGCATATTTTCTCAAATTGTTTACGAGATACATAAATTACCCAAAGGTGATCTGACACAACATCGCCTATTTTAAAATATTTTGAAAATACTCCATGTGGCCGCATTCCTTGTGCGGAACAGCTAATTTGAAAATAATGAAAATCAGAAAGATGAGCCTGAACTTCAAACACAGCACATAAAGCAATTCCCATCCACATGGTAGGTAGCTCCACAGTTAGGGAATCTCCCAAACTTTGATTATTAAACCACTCTGGAATTTTCCTTCCAGGAGTTACAATTTCGAATTTGTATGGAGGCCTAGGGATTACCTGCACCATATACATAGATATTTATGAGGTTAGCAAGTTGTAATTATTATTATAGCAAACAACAAAAGAGAGACAGAGAGACAGAGAGACAGAACCTGAAGGTATCGCTGTAGCATTTTCAGTATTATACTATCGCAGCCTTCATTGTCAACCAATACAAAGCAATTGGCACAATTAAACTTACGATAACCTATTTTGTTATCCACTAATGAGCAATTTGGCGAAAGATGTGGTAACATTTTTAAGTGCAACCAGCTATGTCTATATCCATTAGTGAGATAAGCTTAGAAAGATCTGACAATTGTTGAAGCCTTTGGCACCCATTCACCCAAAATAACTTAAGCTTAGACAGACATCCAATGCTTGCAGGAAGGCTAACAAAATTGTTTCCACTAAGCTTTAATTCTACTAAAGAGGACAGGCAGCCAATATCACTGGGAACATCCCCTTCACAAAGTCCACAATCACTCAGATCCAATATCCCCAAAGAGCATAAACCATCAAGCGAACCCAACACTAAAGCATTTCTTTTATATAAGCGGGGGAGGCCCCACCAAAACCTTGATTTATTAGGCTGTGATCCACTTCCTCCACCCAAAGATAGATCCCTCAATTTTTTCAAACCAACAATGGAGCGTGGCAGCTGTCTTATAGAAGTTCCATACAATCGAAGCTCTGTAAGAGACTCCATCTCCCCCACGTTCTCTGGGAGTTCGTCAATTTTTGAGCATCTAGACGCATCCAATACTTCAAGAGACTTCAAATTACAAATTTCACTTGGAAGACCCGTGAGATTTTTGCAATCCATTAGATATAGATAAGTAAGGCCAACCAGACATCCTATTGATGAAGATAATTTCTCAACGGAGGTGTGACATAAACAAAGCCATGACACATTTTTCATTTGCCCTGAAAATTCTGGAGTCTTTTTCAATTTTGAGCAAAAACTAAGAGACAACGTTGTTAGACATTTGAGATTTGCAATTGATGGGTGAATCTCAACCAAATTCTTACAACATTGAAAATCTAACTCCTCAAGATTCGGAATGCCAGAGAAATCTGGGGTTGTGGTCAAGTTTTCAGAGCCACAAAGGTTCATTTTTTTCAAGTTGGGCAAGTCTTGTACAATTCATAACAATGGTAGAATAGATCATTAGCTCAGATTTATTTTATTTTTTAAAACAAAATATTTATTTTAAAAAAACTAATTTCTAGAATGTCATATGGTCACTACTCTTACCTTTCTTCCATCCCAAAGCCCAACAAGTTTGCTATTAGGCATCTCAAGTGCAAAAAGGAAATTCGGTTGAAAACCTGATGGGAGAAATTTGGAAGGATAGCAACGCCATTTGATACTTCTCAAGGAATTAGGAAGAATTATGTTGCTTGAAGAATTCATCATATTATCAAATTCAAGAAATCTCAGGTTAAGCATCTTAGAGAAGGCTTCACAATTCGAATATGCCTTTTCAAATGTCCCCATACATAATTTGATGCCTTTAATTTTGTCTGTTGCCTGTAATTAAGAACAGCAAAAGAAAAGTTAATTACACATTTAAGTCTAATATTGTTTTAAAGAGAAATCATATATATTCCAAAACCATCTTTATATAACTTCTTATCGCATTGTTTATGAATACATCAAAGATATCATTAATTAAGTCTAATACCGTGTTAAAGATAAATCATAAATCTTCCAAAACTTAGTATCTTTTATATAACTTATTACTGTATTGTTTATGAATACATGAGAGATATCATCATGATTGCACAATCGACTTCGTCTACCAGGCTCTTCAGGACACTCTTGACGAACAATTTCCAATGCCATTTCTTGTATCAAATCATGCATCTCAACAATATTGTTCGAAATATCAAAAGTTAAAAGTGATTTCTGAACAAGAGCATTTATCCCAATATTACCACATAGACCACAATTGTCTAGTATTTCAATTACACGCTCCTTGAACATCCCCTTATGAAAAAATGCAACATCAAGAAATATATCCTGGTTCATCTCATCCAGTCAATCATAACTTATTTTGAGCAAATCAATAATTTCTGACTTAGGAATTTTCCGCAGCTTATCCAATTCACTTTTCCACTCATCTTGATGTCTCTTATACACTAAGCATCCCAAAAGTTTAAGAGCTAGTGGAATGCCTTTGGCATAATTTACAAAACCCTTGGACAATTCCAAGAAACCTTCCTCAGGCTCATTTTTTTTAAAGGCATTCCGACTAAAGAGCTCAAGAGCATCATCATCACCTAATCCTTCTACCTTATATGATACCTGCATATCATGCTTTACTAGCAACCGTTCATCTCTTGTTGTAATTATGATTATACTCCCCTTACCAAACCAATCCTTTTCACCAGCCAACTTTTCAAGTTGGCTTGATTCACTCACATCATCAAGAATGAGAAGAACCTTTTTATTATACAAGCAATTCTTAATGACAGAGGTTCCCCACTGTTCATTCCAAACTTGAGTAATTTGATCCTTTAAGATTGGGGAAAGAAGTTGTCTTTGTAGATCAACAAGATTACCACGTTGAGAAACCTCTCTAACATTAGCAAGAAAGCTGCTAACTTCAAAATGGGTAGAAATGCTATCATAAACTAGCTGAGCAATGGTTGTTTTGCCAATTCCGCCCATCCCCCATATCCCTATAAAGCGAACATCATCCGTAGGAGCTAAAAGCAAATCTATTTGCTCAAGTGTAAACTTAATTCCCACTGACTCTGTGGAATCCAATAATTTGAATGTGCGATGCATTTTAATCCACACCCATTGAACAATCTTTCCAATAATCTTTCTTTCACACCTACAAGGAAGAAAAGTAAAACGATGATTAAGTTAGAAATATAAGCCATAGTTTTTGTTAAGATATAAGGAGAAGGTGTTCATTCATGCTTACTCATTCTTTGAATCTATCCCAGATAAATTGGCTACTTCTGTTAAAGCATCTCTCCAGCGCTTCATCTTATCGATGTCTTCCCTAAACCTTTTCTCATGCTCAGTGAAGGCGTCCGCAAAACTGCCGCTTTGTTTTCTCACATGGGAGGGATCCACATTATAAAACACTGGCAGAATTGTGCCCTTGGATTTCATGCACTGGAGAATCTTTGTAAGCTCATCCAAGCACCAGGAGGAAGATGCATAATTTGGCGAGAGAATAACGATTGCAAGCGTTGATTCTTCGATCCCTTTGATGAGCTCTGAAGAAATAGGCGTCCCAATTTCAAGCTCACTATCATCCTTGAATGTTTTAATGCCTCTGAGCTGCAATTCGTGGTATAAATGGGATACAAAGCTAAGTCGAGTGTCCTCACCCCTGAAACTCAAAAACACATCGTGGTTCGGTTGAGGAGCATATTGATCAGGTGAAGGAAGAAAGGCAGAGTCTCTTTTGGTGCTCAATGCCATTAGGCAATCTGCTTTTGCTGAAAACACTCAATGAAAATAAGCCTTTTGCTAACAGAGGAATTCAACATATAAAGTAAACATTAGAAGGAACAAACTATGAATTTCAACCTTTAAAACAAAAATATAATGCCATCTAAAACAGAAGTGTGGACGAAGCAAGCCAACAAGTTTAGCTTAGTGTTACCTCAACAAAATATAATTTGTAAGTCCAGCAAGCCGGCCAGAAACTCACAAAATATACTTCTTAAGATCAGCCAAGAAACCAACAAGAAGAAACAAAGCTAGCAGCCTCAGAAAAGAGAGAGACTTGGAAACCGTGTAGTGGTGAGCACGCGGTTTCTCTTTTCACCAATGAGAGTCATTTCTTTTTCTTTTTTCCTTTTTTATGAAAGAGGGAGGAAGAACCCCATAAAAGAAAGCTACATGATTCTTTTGCTTTTCAATGAGTGCTTTCTTTTGATTGGATGGTTGCTTTCTTGATAAAACTGTGGTGAGATATAATTCAAGGAAATATGCAGGCAATTACTTGATATTTCCCTCACGATAATAACGAAATTTGGTCAGGGGTCAAGGATTTTACTTTTACATGTTTTTTTCATACTCCTACAACTCATCAATGAAGGGGAAAAAAAAATTCGTTTGCAATGAGAAAAAATAACTAGTTAATTCTGAAAATTAATTGAGGAATTTTTTTTAGTACAAGCGCAACACAAGTTTATATGCAATTTGAGCAAACAATAGACTCAACAATAGACTCAATTTGAGCACATCGGTATTGTAATTGAAGTTTATGCACACTAGTATTTTTATTGAAGGACTATATTCAATCCATCGTGGCATCCCTTTCTGAAACTGCAAAATGTATACTGCAGCATATACATGTATTTTTGCAATCGAAAAGAAATTTAGACATGAGAATTGTTATCCTCTCCTACCTAGACCAATAATTCAAAAGATAAGAAAAATCTTATCTTGCACAGAGTGCGTGGTTAACAAAAGATATTACCGCAGAGAGACAAAAATACCACATCTATAAAACAACTGTGTTGGCATTGAAAAGCCTCATCACTACAGCAGTGAACTAGAAACTGCATATGCTTTAGCTTATTAATTAATGTTACCTGAACAAAGCAGATATGGTAATGTAGACGAAGCAAGCCAACCAAAGCTTGTAAACATAATATTGGGTAAAACCATAAGAACCCCATCCATGACCCAAGATCTTGAACTTCATGATTTTCACAATAACATCAGGCAGAAATTCAATTAGACTTAAATTACATACATACCTTGAATGATTAGTCTTCAACCATATCAAGATATTTGTCTTGAACGATCCGTAGGCAAACCGTCAGTGTGAAGAAAATAGATTTCTCTTTCTAACCTTTTGCACGTTTACAAAACCCTAATACGTAGTGTACACATAAGATGGGTATGTGCACTATTATAGGCAGAGAGAGGACCCGTTTTCCAATGAAGCCCATAATTAATTATCACCCATCACGGTAATAATAGGAAACTACTTCTCTTTATTCGACCAATATAATTATTCTGAATAATATTTATTAAACCAATTAAACAATTTATTTACCACATAGGTCACTTCATGCGGGCCACACAGAATATTTATAAAATATTCTTACATTCTCCCACTTGGCCCATATGATAAATTTACTTTATGGTTCAATAAATAAACATTAGGCGCACGATACATTCAGAATAATCCTCACTTTCATATGGTCAACATAAATACCGCATTTAAGCAATTGTCTAATGCGAATCATGGCGGTTATGCATCACTACAGCAGTGAACTAGAAACTGCATATGCTACTTATTAATTAATGTTACCTGAACAAAGCAGATATGGTAATGTAGATGAAGCAAGCCAACCAAAACCCACAAAAAATACTTCTCAAAATCGGCCAAGAAATTAACAAGAACAAGCAAAGCTAACGGCCTCAGAAAAGAGGAGATATAAGTAGTGGCCAGCAGAGAGAGAGAGAGAGAGAGAAAAGGTTGAAACCGTGTAGTTTCAGTTATCTCCAACGTCTCCAATGGGGGAGTCTAAAAGTAAGTCTTGGGTCACTGAGTGATTTCATTTGCTTTTCATTGAAGAGGCCAATTATTTGAATGGTTGGTTTCTTGGTTAAGCTGTTGTGAGATTTAATTGAAGGAAATATCAAGGCAATTACTTGATCTTTTCATCACAATATATATGGAGTAAAAGAGAACAATGGATCAAATAACAATCACGAAATTTGGTTAAGGCATCAACGATTTTCCCTTTCTCTTCAATGTTTACTTTTGATCCGTCTAGAAGTCATCAAGAGCGAAAAATGTAATTAGAAAAAATTTAAAAGTTGTAAAGCAATTTCAAAGAGGCTTTGCTTAATTAAGGGTCTCGTCCTTTGCAAACAAATATTTTAGACTAAGACTTAGGCATCCATTGCATCACTTAATACGCAAATGTATCAGATTTAATTTATTTTAAAAAAAATTTATGAATGGTGTTCTTAATTATATTGTTTTGGGCTCCATCTCTCCTTTTCATAACTACATCCACATTGCATATGTAGTTTTTCTGACACCATTAACATCACAAAATATAAGTGATGACATAATGGCCAATTAACACTACAACAAAAAGTGAAAAAGACGACCAGAAAAAGACGACGGTAGAAGAAAAAACCGTCGTTGTGTTTAAAAAGACGACGGTAACAAAAAACCGTTGTGGATAAGTGACTTAAACAACTAACTGTTGAATATTTATTTATTTAGGACATTAGATGGTGGCAATTACTTGATCTTTTCATCACGATATATACGGAGTAAAGAAAAACAATGGATCAAATAATAATCACGAAATTTGGTATAAGGCATCAAGGATTTTCCGTCTAGAATTGATCAATAAAGAGATAAATAAATAATAAAAAACTTTTGTTTACAACGAGAAAAGAAACAAAAAATGTAATTAGGAAAAATTTAACATTTGTGAAGCAATTTGTGCAGATAACATAGTCAAAGGGTCTCGTCCCTTCCAAGCAAATATTTTATACTAAAACTTCAGGCATCCATTGTTGCTTTGCCTTACTAGCTAAACAAAGCTGGAGAATCCTCCAAAATCCAAATGCAAGCTGGGTGAGAATTATGAAAGCTCGTTACTACCTGAATTGTGATTTCCTTAACGCCGAAAAAGGTTCGCGCGCCTGGGTGTGGTCTAGCCTCCTTGAAGGAGGGATGCTTTGATCAAAGACTCTCTCGCTGCCAGATTTTTTGTGGGAAAAATATGAATATTTGGAAACACCTTTGGCTTTCTCCTCCCCATGATGGGATTATCAAAGTTAGGCAAGTTGTTCCCCCATCAGTCCCTCAGTTAGTTTGTGAGATTATGGAAAAGGAGACAGATTCTTGGAAGCTAGAGTTGATTGAGCCGTATGTACAACCTTGCACTTGGGAGATTATCCGATGTTGTACAATTGCGAATACTGAGAGACAAGACAGAGTGGTGTGGCCCTGGACAACTAATAGTGCTAAAATATGAAAACTTTTCCATCTAGATCAATAAAGAGATAAATAAATAAAAACTTTTGTTTACTATGAGAAAGGAAACGAAAAATGTAATTAGATAAAATTTAAAATTTGTAAAGCAATTTGTGCAGATAACATAGTCAAAGAGTCTTGTCCTTTCCTAGCAAATATTTTAGACTAAAACTTTAGGCATCCATTATTGCATTGCATCCCTTTTTGTACTATATTGAAAATGGACCAAAGTTGGTTTATTTTTTAAATATTAAAATTACATTGGACCAAAGTCCATTTTCATTCTTTCAAAACCAACACAAAGGGCTTTTGTTTTTGTGTTTGGGCTATTATTGTTGGCGTGACTTGTGGATATTGACTTACTTTCCTTACACACTAAAAATTCTTATTATAATTGTAATTGATTTACTTTAATTTCTGATTTCCCACTGTAAATAGATTTAAGAATTTATTATTTACTTGCCAATTCAGGTTTCGTTGTATTATAAATATAATCTCCTACAAGGAGAAGAATACACATAAAATTCCCACAAACAAATATTCTCTTATAGTTTTCATATTTTAGCATGGTATCAGAGCGTCGATCTTGGAATTGCTGACTCTAGTTTCAAACCCCCGCCGCCGCTATGGGGGTTCATGATTTTTTCAACCCTCAGGAGGTAGCACCACCGACTCATTCTATCCTTCTCAATTGACCATAGCTGAGTTGAGTGCCCAGATGGCTCTGCTCCTATAGATGCAGACTTTGGCCCCAAATCAAATCCTAAATCAGGATCCTATTTTGATGACCCCAACCCCGATCCGAAATCAGGATTCTATTTTGATGACCCCAACCCCAACTATGACGACGACGAGCCCGACGACAACCCGACCCCCACTCCAATTATGACCCCGACCTCGAATTTGTCTCGATTGGACCCGATCCGACTCTGGCCCCGACTCAGCTCAAATCCCGATCCGAATTCCTATTAAACCTGTATCTTATGCATCTTCCGCTGCACAGATTATGACTTAGTCAAAGGGTAAAGAGATAAATAAATAAATTTTTTTGTTTACAATGAGAAAAGAAACGAAAAATGTAATTAGAAAAAATTTAAAAGTTGTAAAGCAATTTGTGCAGATAACATAGTCAAAGGGTCTTGTCCTTTCCAAGCAAATATTTTAACTAAAATTTTTGGCATCCATTGTTGCATTGCATCCCTGTTTGTACCATATCTGGAAAATGAACAAAGTTGGTTTATTTTTTAAATATTAAAATTACATTGGACCTAAACCCACTTTCATTCTTTCAAAACCAACAAAAAGGGCTTTTGTTTTTGTGTTTGGGCCATTACTTAGTTTAAATTCACTCAAAGGCCCATATCTCAAAGTATCTCAGCCTTGACTAACACTAAAGTCAGAGATTGGGTAACCGTTACAAAGTTGACCCATGTGACCTTTTGAAATTAGGCTTTCGCCATTAAGAGTGACTTGACCGCCGTCTCTCTCAGCAATGAAGCAAGCTAGCTGATTGACGCCAAAACCAAGAGAAGCCGTCTTTCAAGTGCTTAAGAAACGTTGCAGCTGATTTTGGAGAGAGAGTCCTCAAGTGCTGTTGTTGAACCTCTATAAACAGCTAAAACTCGTAACAGATTGGATAGAGAAATCTCCAATCTCTCCATTATTGTAATTTGTTCTTCAATGTAGCTAAATGGAGAAATCTTTAGCTTTTGTCTTAATTTATTATCATGCCTGAGTTGAATAGAGAAATCTCCAGTTTCTGAAACTTTACTTCCTCTGCAATTTACTTTACTCATACTTTACATTCTTGCTATTTATTTTTCTCGCACCTTACTTAACAGTGATTTACTTTGCCACTCTTTATATTTGAATTTTTACTTTTCAGCGTAATATAACTGTTCATTGATGGACAGGCCCAAAACAAGGATTTTTAGGTCCGAATAGGGCTATCTTATAGGTTTGAATCATACCATTAGGCCCGAATTAACTAAGTTTTAACCTAATCCAGGGTTATCTTAGGCCTGAATTAGGTTTTTGAACCCAATCAAGGGAACATTGACCACAACATTGTTTTTTCTGTTTGGCTAGGTACCATTCTTATCTTCCAAGCCATAGGCGTGCAATTGAAAGAATATTGAAGTCCTCTTAATTTAGGCATAGAAAAGAACTCATCCAAGCCAGTACCCCCCTTGGAGCACAATGACTTGATCAGAGGTCTAGAACAAGCGCAAATCCATTGAACAAAGCATTCTACATCACCTATACCAGGTCTCTATTGGGCTAGTCTCATGCCCAATAATGGCACACCTACGCAAACTACGAATCGGGCCAAAAGAAGCAGATCATTAGGGCTCAGCCCGTGCTCTCCTGCCATTTTCAACTTGATCCAACTTTCAATTTTGTCCAAAATTGAACAGTCCTCTAACGAGCCAAAGATCTAATCGGGGCATTGGTGTTGACCCAGCCACCTTTCTTTTCATGCTTCATTCCTAAGAAGGAGCAGGGAGCGAAAAAAGGGCATCAGTACATATTTTTGCAGCATATACATGTATTTTTGAAATAAAAAAGAAATTTTGACATGATAATTGTTCCTCTCCTACCTAATAGAAAAGATAGAAAGAAATAAGATCATTTCAATCAAATTGAAACTTCTCTTTTCTAATTATTTGAATTACTTATTGGACACGTCACACACTGCAGCTTTGAATATTTGATTGCTTGTAACTGCTTAATGATTTGCAGTATGTTAACAATGGAAGTCCAAGTCTGCCGTCAATGGTGATTTCTTCTTTCTTTTTCTTTTTTTTTTCTTTTTTTTTTTTTGGTGAAGAAAAGGATAAACCCCAGGCAACAAAAGCTAGACAGTACAGATCATCCAAGGCTTAGCCACCCCCAGCAAATTATCAGTAAAATTGGAACTAATCCACTCTAGAACATCATCAAAAAACCAGACCCCTAGATCCATATTATGGCTCCAATTTGCCAAACAGTCTGCAGCAACATTCCTTTCCCAATAAATGTGAGAAAGCTCAATGGTTTCAAACTTGCTCATCAAATGAACACAGGTATAAATTAATCCAGCTAAGGGGTGAAGACAATTGTGAGCATGTTGTTTCACAATGAGTGATTTCTTTTGAAGAGGAAGGAGGGCATCATTTCATTTTCGGACAAGTTTTTTTGCTTTCAATGAGTGCTTTCTTTTTTTTTTAATTGTCACGTCAATTATTTGTGTGGTTGCATAATTCTCTTTTGGTCAAGTTTAACTGTTAAATTGAACATGTCCTAAATAGATAAAAAATTTAATTGATTGATCAAACCATCAAAACTACAAAGAATGAATGAAGCTAGAAATTTAGTTTAGATAATAGCTTTGATCTAAATAAATTTTTGGGTATATTCAATTGAGATTTTAAAAGATTATTTAGGGATAAAAAAGTCTAGTTGATTTAAGCAGAATGTAATTACTTTTCTATAATCAAGATTTTTTACTTATAGATTTTAAAAGAATTATATCATAGGATTTGTAAGATTTGAAAGGACTACCTGGATTTGAAAACACCACATGAATTTCGTCAAGTACATAAATCTTGCAGTATACATACTTCTGCCATGGAAAAAAAAAAAGTAGCAAGATCTCCTACCTAATATCATATACATACTTTTACATATGTCCTGTTAGAGAGAGAGAGAGAGAGAGAGAGAGAGAAGTAGGGGGATGGGGGTCATGTGTGATGTGTTTTGGGGGTGGTGGGGGTGTTGGGGTGGGGAGAAAAGGAGAGACTCTTTGTTTTCCTTGTGTTGAGGCCCAAAAAATCTAATGCTGGGCCCAAATATATTTTTGGCCCAGTACAACACCAAGCGGAAAATCCTTATTTAAACAACATGCCACACTACAAGTTTAAGTGGGCTCAAGCCACGCGAATGCCTGAGGCTTGCTGAGCGGGTTGTGGTATGGATGGTTGCGAGCATTCACGAGGCCCATTGATGGTCCAAGGAGTGGAAGTTTTGGACTACTTGGGAGCACCAAAACTCAAGCCCATTCCTTGAGCCCAAACATATGGGTAAGCATGAGAGAAAACTCAATAGCCCATCCCCTTAAGAAAAGGCCCAAACATCTTAGAAAAATATCCAATAGCCATAGCCCATAAAAAATCCCACATCAGCCAAAGCCTCTAGCAATCTGACGAAATCAAAGGGAACTCACAAACCGCTGGAAACAAAACAGCCCAACCCAGCACCTTATAAAATATCCAACATCGTGCATCTCTGTTAAAACCATATCACAGCCAAACCACCAAAACCAAGCAAACCCATGTGATGATCACCTTTTTGACCAAGCACCCTTACCCATTCTTTCCTCTTCAAGCTTTGGTGAGAAAATAAGAAACAAAAGTGGGTGGCTCCTTACCCACATGGAGAAGTCCTGCTGCCTGAGAACCTTGGAACTCCAAAAAGCTCCATGCCTACATGCTCAGGCTAAGGAAGTTTCACCAAATAGGATGGAATGGAAGAAAGTGAAGGAAAAGGGGAGAGGGTGGTTTGATAAAATTGAGTCTTCCAAGCGCCTATAAAATGAGCCACTTTCTACCCAGCAAAACAACACACAACAAACCGATCAAAGGCAAGCATCCCCTCTGGAATCCTTCAATTTCATGCTTTGTTCTTCCATCTTCTTCATCTCTTTCCATAAACACACATCCAGAGAGCAAGCATCATCTTTCATCCCTAAAACCCCTGCAATTTCGAGTCTTACTCCTCCATCTCTCCCCATTTTCTCTTCTGTTGTGCAACCCAGGAATCTGCTAAAGCCACCCATGCTTCTATCTTCTTCCTCTCTTTCGGATCGAAGGCAAGCAACCATATCTACAGAGAGCAAACATCACCTCTCATCTCTGGAACCCTTCAATTTCAAGCCTTATTCTTCAATTACTTCTCTTTTTCTCCTATGTCAAGCCAATACAGAGCCTGAAGCTTTCGTCAAGCTGCTGGAAAATTACCCAAAGCACCTGTTCATCTACCATAATCTGTCTCTCTCTCTCTCTCCTCAACAAATCCTCACGAAATCATTACTTCAAGCCTCTGTTCCTCATAGGAAACCTAAGCCTTCTCTCTCTTATGCTAAACTCATGAATGCTCAGCTCCCATGCCATAAGCTTCTCATGCCAAGCCCAAGAATTTATCTGTAAGCGACTATTAGTTTCATCGGTGAAGAAGACCAAGGTGTTTCCTAAGACTCAGCTACCCTTTCGAAACACTCTTGGGGCTTGATCTTTAAACTCAGACTCAAAGGGCAATTTCATGCATTTTTATCTTTTTCGGTAGCCCAAGCCCATTCGTCAGGCTACTGGAATAAAAGACCCCTACACCTTGAAAATGGAAAGACTAAACTACCCTTAAAATGGATGAAAATTTTGATGGTATTAAAGTCAAATGACAAATTATGGATTTTGAAAAATTAAGGTGACATTTCTCTTAAATTTTTCCTTGAAGTGACAAATTGAAATTGAGGTATAAGTTCAGGTGACATTTCTACTAAAATCCCTTCATGACATTATTTTAAGCATAAGGAAGGTGACACATGCTATGAGAAAAAGGGAGAAAGTCCAAAAATGAAAGTTGGAGAGAAGGTTGTTAGCATTCCCCAAGCGAGAATTAATAAAAATTAAAAGATATAGTGCGCGACTCTATTTATTTTGTGCTTTACACCATTTCCTCATGAGTTGGGTTGGGTTGGGTTGGTTTATCCACTATCCCTCCCTTGGCACGTTTTGCACGATATATAATATGTGTAATGTAATTCATTAACGGTTGAATGTATTTTTCCGCACAATTATTGGAGGGAGGGAGAGAGAGAGGGGTTGTGGAAGAAGATACCATGGAAAACAGATGTAGAAGAATCCGATAGAGAAATAAAAAAGATGTAGAAATTGACGTGGAAAGAAGTAAAGTAATGGCCTTTATTTTGGTAATTCATGTTTTGTGGAATAAATTATCAAAACCAATGATAAATTGAAGGAAGAATCGCCTCAAGTTTAGGCTCTTGTGGTAAAGTTCCACTTCAACTAAAACTTTGTTGCAATGTGACACTTATAGCTTAATTACCTACGAATAATATTAAAACATACCATACAATCCAAATGAAGCTTCTGAATTTTAGCTAGATATTGCTCTATTTAATTTTAATAGAAAGGTTGTTGCTCGATCATGATCGTCACGCATCATCTTCTACTGGAATCTTTGATCTCAGAAAAAATTGTCTCGGACATCCCTTTAATGGAATTGTTGGTAGTCGAACAACTTTGGTCACTACTGGTGTTGGTCACCCTATTACTGTTCTTCAAATCCGACGACTCTGTCCAGCTAAAACTAAAACCTCTGTTGCTCTCATTCATAATTGCAGCCTTCTTCATTTCATCATCTTCGTCCATAGTTTTATTGCATACACAAGCCCCTCCACCACGTCATTCATCGACGGCCCTTTTTTCCCATTCTCATGCATACAACTCACCGCAATCTCAACGAACACTTTGAAGCACTCATCTTCAATCTTACCTTTCAAGCTTGGATCGATGATTTGATCAAGTTCCCCATTCTGATGGCATGCCTTGAACCACATACCCAAACTCATTTCCTTCCTCTCCAATGTACGCATCAAGGCTGGCCTTGCACACAACACTACACCGAATGAGTACACATTGGACTTCTCTATCAGTTGATCTCGGAGCATGTATTCCGGGTTCAAATACCCATAACTACCCTTCACCACCATGCTGATGTGGTTTTTGGACATGGTGATTAAGCCCATTTTCGACAACTCGAAATCTGAAACCTTGGCCATCCACTTCTCGTCCAATAAAATGTTTGTGCTTTACACATCACGGTGAATGATGGTGCCTTTCGTACCACCGGTGTAAAGGTAGTGCAAACCTCGGGCTGCACAGATACAAATCTTGAGCCGTTTTTCCCAAGGAAGAGGTTGGGCATTAGGGTTGGATTTTGGGTTCATTAGATGATCATAAAGAGTGCTATTTTCCATGTACTCATACACCGAGATCATCTTTGTTCCATCTCTACAGCAACCAATGAGGGACACCAGATGTTGGTGGCGGAGTTGGGAGAGCATAACGATCTCCGTCCTAAACTCATGAGCCTACTATTGTGACTTGGGTTTAAGCCGTTTGATCGCAACAAGCGTGCCACCGTCTATGCTCCCTTTGTACACGTGGCCGAACCCACGAACACCAATAATGGAACCCTCTTTGAAGTTTCTGGTGGCGGCTTTGATCTCAGACAATGAAAACTCACAACATAAACTGGAAGGTAGAAATGGGTCATCATCGTCTCTTCTTCTTCGCCTGAAAACCAAGAATCCGAGGACACAGAATAATACAACTATGGCGCAAACTGCATCAGCAACGATGGTAAGCACATCAATTTCACTATACCAAGCTCTTGGCGCCTATTTCAAGCCATAGAGAGCTTTGTGCAGCTTGTAAACCTTGCTTTCACTCCCCTTCATCACAAATCCCTCCAGTTGATCTACATACACTTCTTCCTCTAAGACACCATTTAGAAAGGCTGACTTGACATCTAATTGATACAGCTGCCAACCTTTCTGAGCTGCAAGTGCAATTAGAGTCCGGATTGTGTCTAATCTAGCCACTGGTGCGAATGTTTCATTGTAGTCCACCCCTGGTTTTTGTGAGTATCCTTTAGCCACCAATCTTGCCTTATTCTTCTGTACTGAACCGTCCAGATTTAGCTTAGTTTTAAACACCTATTTAACCTCAATCACTGGTTTATCCATAGGTCTGTCAAAAAGCTCCCATGTATCATTCTTTTCTATCATGTTCAACTCATCTTTCATTGCCTTCATCCATGACTCATCCTTCATAGCTTCTTCAAACTTCACAGCTTCTTCAAACTTCTCAGGCTCCATTGTGCACAAATTGCATTGTGCCAGAATGTCATCCAACTTCCTCTATTTCAAAGGAGTTTGATCAAAGTTCTGAGTGTCTTCCAATCTGCTGCTTGCCTTGCTTGATCCTCTATAAGAAACTAAGTCTAAAGGTTTGAAACCAGAATTTCTATTTCCTGTAGGTGTCTCAAACACTTCCACTTGAGTATTCCTAGGCTGCACTTCTTCATTCACCATTATCACATAATTTTCAGTTGCTTCCTTCCAATTCCAGGTTGCTCCTTCATAAAAAAACAATATCTCTTGACAATATAAGTTTTCTAGTGGCAGGGTCAAACACTCTATAACCCTTCTCACATGTTGCATATCCAACAAACACTCCCCTTCTGCTTTTGGCATCCAACTTCTGTCTACTTTCTTCTGGTTTATGCACAAAACACACACTACCAAATACCTTCAAATGAGCAACACCTAGTTTTCTTGTGCTATACGCTTCAAAAGGAGTCTTGTCTCTAAGAGCCTTGGTAGGACACCTGTTCAGAATGTACACTGCAGTGTGTACAGCTTCTGCCCATAAGTAATAAGGCAGCCCCTTCTTATGAAGCATAGCCTTAGCCATCTCCACCACTGTCCTATTCTTCCTTTCTACCACTCCATTCTGCTGGGGTATGTAAGCCACGGTGAACTGTCTTTGAATTCCTCCATCTTCACACAGTTTATTGAATTCACTAGATGTGAACTCACCCCCTCTATCACTTCGAACACATTTCACTTTGTAACTACTCTGCAACTCCACCATAGACTTGAATTTTCGAAAACAATTTAGTGCATCCGACTTGTATCTCAAGAAGTAGGCCCAAGTCATCCTTGTAAAATCATCTATGAGCAGCATAAAATATTTATTACCTGCCAGGGACTCAGTTTGCATTGGTCCACACAAGTCCATGTGAATTAGCTCAAGGGGTGTACTTGCCCTCCATGCTTGGTTCTTAGGAAACCATTCTCTATGTTGTTTCCCAAACTGACAGCCTTCATAGACTCCATCTACAGCTTCCAGATGTGGCAGACCATGCACCATCTCCTTTTCCTTGAGCTGGTTCAGCCCTTTTAAATGTGAATGCCCCATTCTCTTGTGCCAAATCCAAGTAAAGTGAGACACACCAGCTCTTAATGCAACATAGGTATTTGAAGACAAAGACAATGGATAACATCTATTCTTTCTCATTTCCACCTTCATAATAAGGTTTTCCAATGAAGCATCATCAAAAATATTGCACATATTACTTCCAAACACCAAATGGTGACCATGTTCATCCATTTGACCCACACTTAACAAGTTCTCTCTCAAACCAGGCAGATACATGACCATCTTGATAAACTTTGTACCAGAGTTTGTGTCAAGCACTAAAGTGCCCATGCCAGCTATGCTTACAAGCTCCCCTGTTGGCATTTGTACCTTGCCTGTGACACTTGGATTTATGTCAATTAATAGCTCCTTGTTCCTAGTCATATGATTACTGCAGCCACTGTCTACATACCATTCTCCATTTGCACTCTTCTTTGAAATTGCACAATTAGCAAAAAACAGATTTCCTCTTACTTCTACTTGACTTGCATTGTTTGCTTTCTGCACTCCTTTGTTTGCAGTACAATCTCTAGCCCAATGTCCAAATCTATCACACTTATAGCACTTAGATTGGCCCTTATATCTACATTCCCCAAAATGGAATTTCGAGCAAACTTTGCATTGAGGCTTCACTCCATCTTGATGCACATATTGTGATCCATGTGAGGTATGTGCAGCACCAGCTTGCTGTGGCTTCTGCCTAGACTCCCATGGTTTGTTATTCGACTTCCAATTTTTCTGAGACTTAGCAGAACCAGTTTGAGAACCATTCTTATTCTGCCCTTTTGTTTCAACTGAGACAGAACCAAATGCCTTCTCAGCTATATCCACATTATGCATATCAAACCGCTGCTCTTGACTCTTCAATATTGCAATAACCTCCTGCAATTCAATAGTCTCCAAACTCTTTGTATTTTCAATCACCAAACAGATTGGATCATAGACTCTACTAAGACTGATTAATACCTTTTGAACCAGCCTCTAGTTTGATAACACTTCTCCAAATGTTTTCATTTGATTTATCAACTCATTCAACCGAGTAAGATATGCAGTTAATTGTTCACCTTCACACATTCTCATATACTCAAATTCTCTTCTAAGGTTCTGAAGTTTTACAGATCTGACCTGATCACCACCATGGTACTCACTATAGAGCAGATTCCATGCCATTTTAGTGAGTCGCGTTTGCAATCCGAGGAAAGATCTGGTCAAAATCGCATTCGAATGATGCCTAGAGCCTTTGCGTCCTTCATGAGCACATCAATCATCTCTGTATCAGCTTCTTCTTCCTCCAATGATTCTTCAAGCTTCTTCGTCTTCTTCTTCGAATCAGGGGTTGGAATCCCCTTTTCTACCAGATTCCATAGCCCAAGAGATTTGAAGATCGTCACCATCTTAATCCTCTAGAACTCGTAGTTCTCACCAGAGAAAATCGGAGTTCGAACTTCTGAGCTTCCAGATCTAGCCATATTTTGGTATGAATCAAACAATTCCTCTTCTCAGATGTTTAGCTGAGCTTCGATTGAGCTCAGTGACCCACAGATTAGGCCCAGATCAAGAGACCCAACCTGGCTCTGAGGCCATGTTAGAGTTTTGAATAGGTTGAGAGAGAAGAAAGAATGCAGAGATAAGAGAGAGCTGAGAATGAATCAATTCGTGTGTATTTTTCTATTGCACTGTTCTGTCAAAATAAAACCAGCTCTGTGTGAGCTAAAAGGCTGTTAGAAAGAATAGTTGGATTCTCTTACATCACTGAGAATCACAGCCCTACATCCAAAACTGCTCTCTAGGATTTTTACACGTGGCTATAACCACTTAACATGTCTAATGCCTAACACTTGTCTAATTTAGAGACTAAGTGAATACACCATTTAGCTTAGAGGCCTAATTACATTCTTATCAGCTCACCACTTATATTTCAACAGAGTTGACTTCTTCTTCAATTGTTTTAAGGCGGTTTTCGAAGGCGTCCGCTTTGGTGGCGGTGGGTCGGCGTTTGGTCCAGCGAGATTTCCAATTGTATCACTGAGTTTGAAGAGTTCAAGGCCGTTCAAGAGTACATCATTGTATGTAGTCTTCCAATTTATTGGATTTGCTTGCAGTGCAAGAAAGAGCTTAACTTTCTTCTAATGAGGGCCTGCCGGCATGGACATGACATAGTCCTTGTAGATCCATTTCCACCACTCCATATGATTATGTCGGCTTGTGGCTCAGCAGTTTGATTCGCTACATAGATTATAAAGGATCGGTCCCTGGTGTCGATAATTTCAAGCTCGAACTCACAAAAATGAAGCTTGAGTAGGTAAAAAAACTTGGGATCTACGGGAAATCCCCAGGTCAATTTGTAGCTCTTGTTTCTGGTGTGTTTGCTGCCCATGGACTGCCTCGTTTGGTAAACTTCTTTTGGAGCAGAGTACTCTGGTATTTTCAAAAACTTCAGTTGAATGCTAACGTTTTGTGGAAGAACAGTCCACTTGGAACTCAAATCATCCAAGTACTTCTGCTCCTTTCGTAGACTGTCCCAATTTCGGTACATACCAGTGTCTTGATCGAATGGGATTCTGCTTCCTCCGATGTTTATTCGGTACACCATCTCCATTGCCGTGCTGTTTTCAATTCGATAATTGTTTCCGTTTACTACAAAATCAGCCCCATATCGGTTTTCAGGAGAAGTGTAGTAAAGATTGGTAGGCATGGACACAATCTCAATCCCATTAATAAAGGCATAAGCCTCTGGGATTGCTCTGCTCGGAGTTAACGTGATGGTCAAGCTCTGTCCTTCATCAATGTTCAAACAGAACTCTCTTATTAGCCTCTCAGTCTCACCAGCATCAGCAGAAGCATTGAAATCATGAAGAAGGGTAAAGCCACCTGCTTGGACAGAAAGAGGGCTTTGGACAGGTCGAAGCCGGGGTAATATGAAACTGGGTGGAAGTAGAAGCGAATAAACTTCTGCCCAATGGAGAGGGGAACTTCGTAAGTAAATTCGGAGCGAGAAATCCTAGCTGTGGTGTAGGGCACTTGGCTAACAGAGGAGGAGGGAGGGGCTTCTCTGACTTGGAAGGAGGTGTCGGTGCTAGCTTGGTTAAACTCAGAGGGGAAGAGTTTTGAGTTGATATCTCCAGTCCAATTCCGGTTGTCATCCAGGTTCAATGAGGGTCCGGAAGAGCCACAGATGATGGTGATCTCGTCGACCGCAGTGTAGATAGGTGCAGAGAGTAGGGCGATTTGCAGAAACAGGGGAAGGAGGTAAAGAGGCAGAGCAAGGAGAACTAGTTTCTTCATGGTTATGGTTTTGGAAAGGTGTTTGCTGCTAATTGGGCTCTTGATAATAGCAAGAGAAGACGAAGCTCAGAGGGTAATTATGGTGTTGATTGAGAGGAGGATGATGATCAACTGAGAAACGGGGAAGCTGCTGAAACATAACAGAGAGATTACCCTGTTTAATTTTCAAATGTAAATTTGTAACTTCTGATCAAGAAGTGTGTATTCACATGGAGAATAAGCTACAAAGTGGTGTTCTCTGAAAGTTCAGAGCTGCTCTTTTCCATCTTCTTGGTGGAGAAACTCCCAAAATTAAAAAGCTTTCAGCTTTCTTCTTTTTGGTGTAAACTTTTTCTTTGCTTTTTTTATTTAAAAAATAGGTTCGTCAAGAGAGAATAATTCAGACATAAGCTTTCTATTGTTTCAGTGCTACCATATCTGTTGTCATGTGTTGATGGGTCTGGTAGGTAGGCCTATCCTATGGTTGTCATTTCAAATGTGTTAGTGGAGGTCTCCTTGTTCTATTTTAAGGGGAGAGGGGGCAATCCACAACACAAGGGGTTTCTGCCATGGGGTTTGCAAACAAAGACCTCAACTACTGAGGTAAACACCCACTGGCTGCCTAAAACAGTTTTAGAACCTACACTTCCACAAGGGGACCAAAACGTCCAATGATTTAATCAACTAGTCTTCTAGTTGTCGTTACATTATTGTTCGCATTCATAATATTGAATTTCTCATAACAGAAATGGGATATGGATCAAAGACTTGCTTTTTCTTTTTCCGTCAAACATCAAAGACTTGCTTTTGGGTATACTGATCCTATAATAAAAAATATATCACATATGCTTTTTTTTTTTCCTCTTTTAATCTTAGCCATCTCACTTTGTTAAAGTAAAGGGGAATGCTAGCAACATTCTCGCTAACTTTCTTTTTTAGTCCTTCTCTCTTTTCCTCATGACATGTGGCACCTTTTTATTGTTAAAACAAGCTAGTTTTTATTTTCCAAGTTTAACCTTAATTAATAAATATAACCAAGTGTTTTTTAATTTTTATTTTTTTTAATTAAACACATTAACAAGTCAGGACTTTTTCTCTTCCCCAGCTCCCTTACACGTCAAAATAACCCAAAGATGGAAGCAGGGGCGGATCTTAAGCCAGGGCATGGTAGGTTACCGCCTACCCAAAAATATTTCACTAAAAAAAAACTTATATATAAGCTATGTAATTGATATCCATTCCATGTGTTGGTATACACTCTTGCCTACCCAATCCATATAAAACCCACAACACAAGCCCACAACTTTAAAAAACTGAAGAAAAAAAAATTATAACCAGTCAGCCCATGTTATGAATGGCCCAGTCAAACTTTAATAAAAGAAAGAATATAACTTAAGCAGCCAAATAGTGGCTGTGCAAAGGTGCAATTCCAGACAAAGTCGGGAGAGCTTCTTCTCAACGCAAGTCTTGGTTGTGCTGTGCAATTGTGGCCACTGGACAGCCTCTTCTCTTCTCTTCTCATATACAAGGAAACAAGTGTTCTTCTTAATCTCTTCTCTTTAATTATCTTCTTCTATTGGGTTGATGAATCACTTGATGAATCAGGCAAGGAACAAATGGCTATTATTCTAAGATTTGTTGATTATGATGGATTTATTCGTGAACGCTTTTTTGATATTGTGAGTGTCGTAGACACTAATGCCTTGACTCTTAAACAAGAGATATGCAAAGTGCTTGATAATAATGGTATTCTAGTGGAAAACATGCGTGGCCAAGGGTATGATGGTGCTAGTAATATGCGTGGTTCATGGAATGGATTACAAGCATTGTTTCTTCAAGATTGTCCATATGCATATTATGTGCATTGCTTTGCTCATCGCTTGCAATTAGCATTAAATGGTGCGGCTAAAGATGTGAAGGTTGTATGGAGATTTTTTTCAATGTTGACTAACATTGTGAATTTTGTTAGTGCTTCTGCTAAGCGCCGTAATGAGTTAAATTTAATTCGAAAAGCTGAACTCAAAGAGTTGTTGGATTCTGGGGAACTTGAGACAGGTAGAGGACTTAATCAAGGTCGTAGTTTGAAACGAGCTGGAGCCACTCGTTGGGGATCTCACTTTGCCTCTATTACAAGTTTAATGAGTTTATTTAAAGAGACTAAAATACTTCTTCAGGAAATCAGTGAACATGGACCTAACCAACAATTTCGTGGTGATGCAGAGAGTAACTATATTGCTATGATGTCTTTTGAGTTTGTGTTTGCATTGCTTTTGATGGATAAAATTATGGGATTGACCAACTTTCTCTGTCAAGTGTTTCAGAAAAAAACTCAAGATATTGTAAATGCTTTAAACTTTGTTGAAAACACAAAATCACAGTTCCAAGATATGAGGGCACATGGCTGGGATGATTTATTCATGAGTGTGGTATCCTTTTGTGAACAACATGGTATTGATGTTCTTGATATGAGTTCTCGTTACATGATGGGCACACGTCGTTCTTGTCAACAAAAAGATTTTATTACAGTTGAACATTACTATCGCATTGATGTATTTAATGATGTGATAGATTGCATGTTGAGGGAGTTAAATGACAGATTTCCAGAGCAAACAGTTGAACTTCTTATTCTTAGCTCAGCATTGGATCCTCGTAATTCCTTCAAATCATTCAATATTGGGCATCTATGTAAACTTGCTGAGAAATTCTATCATGCTGATTTTAGTCCAAGTGACTTAAAAGGTTTGGAAATTGAGTTGAGGTATTTTCAAAATGATATGCATCGCCTTCCCTGCTTTAAGGACCTCACCACTCTTCCTCAGTTATGTCAACAATGGATGGAAACAACTTTGGCAGAAAACTACCATTTGCTTTACAGATTGATTCAGTTGGTGTTGACTCTTCCTGTTTCTACAGCAACAACGGAACGAGCTTTTTCATGTATGAGAATTATTAAGAATAGACTTCGAAGCACCATAGCTGATGAATTCCTTGCTGATTGCATGATTCTCCACATTGAAAGAGAGTTTGCTAATAGTATCGATAATGAAGAGATAATTGAAGAATTTAAGATTTCTAAGCCTCGTAGAGTACAATTTTAGATTAAAATAGTTTAGTTTTTGTGTTGCATTGCATTTACTTCTTGTTTTTTTGTTAAGCTTTTATTTATGTATAGATATGCATATTTGAGGGTAAGGCTCATTACGTCCCCCCTGACTAGGTGTATCTTTTTATTTTTATCAATAAAATTCACTCGTACCATCAAGTTTTTAAGGTAAATTTCACCTACCTGACTTTTGAATCCTGGATCCGCCACTGGAAGGATGTCCGAAGGCATCTTTGTTCTCAGCATACATAGTCCGATAAGGCACCTACCTTGTACACTCTTCTAGTTTCTAACTTTGCCAGCCATCTAGAAATTGAGAAAGGTGTAATAGTCACATATATCTCAAGCACTCGATGCCACAAAGGTTTCTAATCACTAAACGAGTGGAAACCAAATTGGGTTACTCAACATATTTAACGACTAAAAACCTAATTATCTACACAATAAGTTCATTAAATACTTACTTTAAACTTTAATAAAATAAAAAATACTTACTTTAAATTATGTAACAGTTCGATCCCATAAGGTTTAAAAAATTTATTTTCTTCTCCAATAAAATCACCCTAGCTCATGTTTCATCCTTTTTATTTTATTACATGTATTGCATCTCCTTGACTGAAAGCATATAAGGCATGGCTAATGTCTAAGAGTTCCACTTGTGGAACTACGACAATGATTATCAAAAAGCTTTCATTTACTCGACCATTCATTTGATCACAATTATTTGAACTACTAGTATATTAAGAATCCCAATCAACCATTCATTTGACACTCCCGCTCTAGGGCAATAAAAATAGGGAGATTCACTATTATACCCAATATAGGTGCCCAAATTATTTAAAAAAAAAAAAAACCCTATATGAAATGGATTTTAGAAATATACCCAAAGCTCATTTACAACATAACAAAAAGGCTTTTAACTTCTTTTAAATTACAAAACTGCTATTGATTTCTTAAAACAAACTCAACCCCAAAACTCCATTAAAAAAAGCCAAAACACTCAATGGGGCATCAAAGTAATTTAATAATCAAAATTGAATTCAATAGGGCTCAATGCACCACCTATGTCTAACCTCGTTAAAATTTCCGTTAAGTTTAAGGGTATTTTCGTTTGCTACTTATAACTAAAAAAGGCTCAATGCACCCTATGCATCAGTGTTCAACCAAAATTTATTTTGGAACACATCACCAGCAACCACCCCCTCGCTTTTGACCCCCTTCCTATTCCACAATGTATGATTCTCTTTCTTTATTGTTTGCATAATAATAGGGATATACCTTCTTCTTCTTCTTCTTCTTTTTATATACAAAATAATAGGAATATACTTAAGCAGTGTATGACGACGAAGAAGTTATAAGATAGAAAATTTAAACACTTCTCTTCCACGTAATATCAAATTGCCATGGTCCTATCATTAAATCTTTTGCCTTCCTGCATTTTTTTGCTTGTCGTTCAATTCAATGAAAGTTTGATTTAAAAAAAAAAATCACATTGCAATTACTCTCTTCCCCTATATCTAACGAATTCACAAAATTTAACATCAAAGACAAGAACTTGAATTTTATAACTTCATCACAATTTTATAGCACCAAATTAATATCTATAAAGTATAAACTAAAGCAACTAGGAGGGGCCTTTATCACATTTTTTTTTAAAATTAAAGAGTATAGCCGCGCGGCTATACTCGGGTTTTCAAATTTTTTTCAACAGAAATAGTATAGCCAGGCTATACTTTTTTTCCAATTTTTTTTACCGAAATAGTATAGCATCGCGGCTAAACTTGGATGTCTTTTAAAGAAATAGTATAGCCAGGCGGCTATCCTCGGTTTTTTAATTTGTTTAAACAAATAGTATCGCCGCGCGGCTATACTATGTTTTCCAATTTCTTTCAAACAACTAGTATGGCCGTGCGGGTATACTATCTCTTTTTAAAAAACAAAATAAGAAAAAACCTAGTATAGCCGTATTTCTTTAAAAAAAAATTAGAAAAACTAGTATAGCCTCACGGCTATGCTATTTCTATTTAAAACAAAATTGGCAAAATCCGCGTATAGCCGCGCGGCTATACGATTTCTTTTAAAAAAGAAAAAAGAAAAATCTTCATATAGCAGCACGGCTATACTATTTAAATACATTATATTAAATGATATAATTGCTCAGCTATGCTCTTTAATAAAAAAAATTATGAAAAAAGGACCCTCCTAGTTGCATTCGTTTATACTTTATAGATATTAATTTGGTATAGCCCCTGCTATACAAGGTTTTTTTAATTTAAACAAATAAATAAATCGTATAGCCGAGGGGCTTTACTCAGCTTTTTTTTTTCTTTTCTATTTTAAAAATAGTATAACAGCACGACCATACTCTTTAATTGTGTATATATATATATATATATGTATATGTATATGTATGTATGTATATACATATGTACTATACTTGTTTTTTCTAATTTTTTTGAAGAAATAGGATAGCCGCCCGGCTATATTCGGTTTTTTATTTTTTAAAAGAAAGAGTACAGCCGACCGGCTATACGCAGTTTTTATTTTTTTTAAAGAAATAGCGGCTAAACTCGGATTTCACAGTTTTCAGAATAAATAGTATAGCCGATCGGCTATACCGGTTTTTTTTATACAAAGAAATTGTATAGCTGCGCGGCCATACCTTTTTTTTTTTTTTAAAAACAAATTTTTTTAAAAAATAGTATAGCGGCGCTGGTATACTTAGTTTTTTTTTTTTTTTTAAGAAACAGGATAGCCGGGTGGCTATACTCTTTTTTTCTAATTTTTTAAAGACATAGTGTACCCCGCGCGGCTATACTCTTTTTTTTTTAAAAATATAAAATTAGTTTCTTTGTTTTAGTGTTTTGGCCAACTTCATTGATTTAATATATGTAATTAAGTAATATCTTAGTCTTTTTTTAATTATTTTAATTAGTAATTATGTTTTAATTATCCTTTCTTTAGTGAGTATTCAAATTTTTTTTTATTGATTCCATAAATTACTTAATAAATAGTAATTAATTATTTTAAATTATTATGCGAACTTTGTTTCTTGTTTTTTGTTTCTTTATATTAAATAATAATGGACATGTCTATAATAAATTGCATGGTAATAAAAAAAAAATAACCAAGTAGTTATGCCCTTTATGATCTCCAAATATTTATCTTCTTGGCTCGAGACTTAAGCCTAAATTTCCTTGTTGTGTGGGTTGTTACAGAAGAAATGGGTTGTGATTCCATTAGCACACTAGACCTTGGTTGGTCTATAGCTGTATTTGCAATTCAATTTCAACAACCCACGTCAAGATTCCAAGAAACAGAGAAATATAGAGTACGATAGGGTAGGGGTTGGGGAAGGTTAACTTTATATATATAAAAATTCTGTTTTTTACATTTATTTTTAGTTAAAGGAACAGACGAAAATACCCTTAAACTTAACGAAAATTTTAATGGAGTTAAACATATGGTGAATTGCAATACTTTATAAAGTTCAGGTGGTTAAACATAAAAATTAAAAATTCAGGTGGTAATAGAGCACCTAAAAGTTCATGTAGTATTTATGCAAATTTTCCTTCTTCTTTTTTTCCCAATTTTAGGCTAAACAAGTGGGTAGGTCATTAGCCTAAAATAGAGCACCTAAAATCAGGCTAATTCGACCTACCCACTTGTTCGGGCCCACTATATACAATATATCTCATAATTCGAACAGTTTAATTAATTATTTAAGCCTGATTAATTTAAAGATCAAACTTGCAAAAATTCACTCAAAAGAATATCGTTTAGTTATTTAAAGGTGATAAAATAAATAGACAAAAACAATATTTTTAATCAACAATGAATATATCCTTGATAGTAGTCAAATGGCTAAACAAAATTCAGAATTGGGTGAATTTATGCAAGAAAATGATCGTTGATATAGGAACCTAAAAAAACAAGCAATTCGGATCATGAGAGTACATTGTGGAGTGACACAAAATTAAGAGCTAACATTGTATTAACTTAATAACAGGTTATCACTTAAAAAGTCATATTTTTAATGTATGGTTCTGTTTCATATAATATGTGGCGGATCCATGAAGTTTTCAAAGGAGGGGCAATACATTTTGATAGGACGGAATTTAAAAAAAAATTAAAGAACATATTAAAATGATTATTATAATGAAATATATATTACAATAGCTATAATCAAGTAATTGAAGCAAAATAATCAATCTTAAAACTATTTTTCATTAAACAAAACTAAAGGACGACGTCGTTTGTGAAAAAGAAAATTAGGGTATAGAGTTATCTTCTTCCTTCGTGAACCATCGCCTCAGCCTCTATTAGAGACGCCTCTGCAACACATCGTGCACCTCGCATCACCTTGAACCATGATAGTATGTGTAACTTGCCAAACGATTGGCTCCTTGAAGTGATTTCCAGACCCCTTACATAGTGCTTTAAAACCTTGGGCGCTAGCACAGAGGGGCAAATCTAGCACCTCCATGGCTTTTTTCCGACGAGGAAGGTGCAGGTGCACCTTCTTGCGCCTCTGTAGGTCCGCCATGATATTCAAGATCTTGTACTTATTTGTAATTTGTTTGGTTTTTAAGTTGATGTTAAGACTTGTACTTTCATATCTGTGTCTTGCTTTTTTTCTTCTGAACGAAGGAAATTTATTAAGAACAAACACACTGCAAAGAAGTCCACAAAGTATAACAAAGAAAGCCAAGAGGCCTAACCATACTGACCAAACAGATGCCCAGCACCAAAAAGAAAAAAACGACTAACTAAAATTATGTAACGTGCCACCAGACTGAGAGTGAAAAAATATTCTTCAGAAAATATTCAACAGAGTTGTCTGTGTTTTACTTGCTTACTTATTTAGCCTTGACATTTATTGCATGCTCCATTGTTTAACAAAATATTTTCTATTGCAGGCTGAGAGGACTGAGGAAAGACGTAAGCAGGTATGGATTCTGCTCCTGATGCAAGTAATTTAATGATATGGCAAGGGACTGCATTTTATCGGACTCTGATCTTGAATATCATGTCATTGACAGGATAAGGACATGATATTCAAGATCTGCTAATTAAATAAGTAATCTTCTTGAGTTATGAGAGAGAGATTTGCTGCAAGGAAGACTGAAATCTTAAAAGGGTAAGTAATCTTTGTAGATTCAAGTTTATTTGCCCATTAATAAAAAAAAGGAAAGATTTATGGTCTTTTATTTGGGTGTGTACACCAAGTCAAGTGCTAAAAGGGAGGGAAAGATTTAAAATTGAATTTCCTTGTGAGGGTTGGGAGCCATGCAAGGAAATACAACTCTAGTTAGGAAAAGGGGAAAGATTTTTACTCTTTTTGCATTCCACATCCAACGCAAGGCAAAACAAAAACAAAGAAACAGGAAGGCAAGGGCACAGACGCCAAAAACTAAATCTGGAAGCAACAGATGCCCAGCAAACGAGCGAAGGAAACCATAAACAACAGCAAGAAAAACAAAAACCAAATACAAAGGAACTGATGCTGGGAAAGATTTTACCACGTAAAGCAAAGTTGGGCGTGAGAGCAACTCGACCAGTATCTCAATATCCAAAGGTGACATCTGGATTTCGTGCTTATTTATTTCTGAAGATAAATTCTTGATTTTGCATCCATATCCCAATTTAAATATTTATGTGTAACAGATGTTGTTTCAGAGTCCACAGTTTAATATATATACAGTTATTTTCTCCCCTTATGTCCGCACGTATTATCGTGCGGATACCATTGTAAAGCAGCGAGGGATATATATATATATATATATATATATATATATCCCAATTTAACCTCTGTGTCCTGATCAAATTGGAGGGTATGAGGTTTGTTGAGGAATTGGGGTTGTCGTTGGTGCAGTGAACAAAGGGGGTTCAGATTTGTCTTTCTTAGGGTTGTTTTTCAAGATATTGTAGAGCACTATTGGCTGACTCCGTTGATGCCCCTAGAAATAAGCTTGTACGTTATGCCCTGGGTTAAATCAAGTGGCTGTTTTGAGGAATCAGCCGCCAGCTTCCCTTTTTAATGAAATCTTGCTTCTTCTAAAAATAAAGGGTGTTGTTTCAAGAAAACTAGGGTTTGTGGCTAGTTTAAAAGATAGTAAATTTGAAACTCAAAATTTTGTCCTGATTTAGGGCTGGGAATTTTACTGGAGAGTTTATAAGAATTCTCTAATATATGCCAGTTTCTTTTTATTTTTTAATTTTTTATTTATTTTCTGAATTTAGTTTTTCAGGCTAAATAAATAAAACTCTTTTACTTCTTTTTAGCTTACATTTTCATGAAAATTTGCAGGATATAGCTCTTGGTTAACTAACAAATAGCAGACCCAATGAAGCTGCAACATTGGACTGTGTTGCGGCATGTTTTCTTCGTCTTGTTGGTAATTTTTCTTCTCATCCTTCTAAATTTCTCATTGTTATCACTTTAATACTTCATTACAAATATTCAAACTAAACTTTACTGTAGGTAATTGGCATGCTGGTACTTTCTGGTTTATTGATCGGTATCATCAAACATATCGAGCATAATGTAAGTTTAATCTCTAAAATTTACAGTTCATTATTTTGTTAATTAATTATACATGTAATCTACATAATAATTAATTAATGTTACAAGAATTTTCGAGACGTTTCAGGTTCTTGCATTTGCTTACACGGAGAGTGGGCTAGTCAGATTTGTTCACAAGAACAGCAAAGTAGCATTCACACTCCTAATAGTGATGATTGCTGTTATGGGAGTCTTCAGTGTGAGTTATATTTTCGTAATGCTTAGTGCTGGGAAACGGGAGATGCTTCTTTGTGCCACACTCATAAAACAAATGGAGGCGACTCAACAAGCTGAGAGGAAGAGTATGAGGAAAAGTCTTGCGTTTGTTTCTGCAAGCCATGATGTTCGTGCTGCTCTCACCGGCATTACTGGTTTGATCGAGATATCTTACGATGAAGTAGCCCGAGGTTCAGAACTAGAGACGAATTTGAGACAAATGGAAACTTGTACGAAGGACCTTTTAGGTAAGTTATATTGTTAAATATAGTGATTACCTGGTACTGGGTGCTGCTCTACACTGTATTGTTGATATTTAATATTTTACCTAATTGCCTTTTTTTTATATAATGTATGCACAGAACCTCCAATATATGCAATATACGCTTGTGATAAAACATTTATGTGCATATAACGTTTAAATTTATGTGTAGGAATTTAAATTAGGCAGCTAAATATTGCGTTTCATTTTTTTTCAATATTATCATCTATTGCAATACGATGTCTGTTATTTTTATCGCTCGTATATTCTTTTCTCAATTGTTAATAAATTAATCCTTCCATACATTTTTTTTTTTAATGAACTGAATCCTGCTATACATGTTGATATATCAGTTGAGTACTTGTTATATAGGTATATTGAACTCTATTCTTGATACAAGCAAAATTGAAGCCGGTAAGATGCAACTTGTGGAAGAGGAATTTGATGTGGCCCAGCTACTTGAAGATGTAGTTGATTTGTATCATCCTATGGGTTTGAAAAAAGGCATAGATGTGGTGTTGGATCCTTATGATAGCTCTATTACGAAGTTTGCACGAGTTAAAGGCGATGGGGGAAGGCTTAAGCAGATATTGTGCAACTTATTAAGCAATGCCGTTAAATTTACTTCAGAGGGGCATGTGACAGTCCGTGCTTGGGTCGAAAAACCCGATTTCAAGAATTCTATAGCAGCGAATTCTGACCGGAGTGGTGCCGTATTGAAAAATTTGCTATGCTTTCTATCAAACAAGAAGAAATCACAAGATGATGACATGGAAGTAATGAATGGGGTCCAGCAAGATCCAAATTGTTTGGAATTTATTTTTGAGGTGGATGATACTGGGAAGGGAATCCCCAAGGAGAAGCAAAAGCAGTGTTTGAAAACTATGTACAAGTCAAAGAAACAGGTCTTGGAGAAGGAGGTACTGGCTTGGGACTTGGTATTGTTCAATCTCTGGTAAGTAAAATATAAACTTGTTTAAGAATTTCTTGAATTTAGGGCATGCGTTAAATTTGATTTTTTTGTTTGCACTAGGTACGTTTGATGCATGGCGAAATAAGAATTGTGGACAAAGAGATTGGGGAAAGAGGGACATGCTTCAGGTTTAATGTTCTTCTAAGTAATATATGTGAGAATGTCTACAAGGATAGAAGAAAAGAAGAAGACCTTGAATTGGGAATAGCTGTCATTCACAGTACTCCCAGTACTCCCGGGCTGACCGCTCGTGCCCCAAGTCCTAAGGCAGAGGGATCCAATGTTGTATTGCTAATAAAAAATGAAGAGCGTCGAAGAATGGTGTACAAGTTCATGGAGAGTATTGGGATAAAAGCATGGATGTTAGAACAATGGGAACAACTTCGTCCTACTCTCAAGAAGATAAAACACAAGGGGAAAGGGTACTATTCTCATCACCATAGTTCTTCAGGAATATCTGATTTGGGTTTGCAAGATTGCTTGAGCAAATCCACATCATGCAACTCTAGCTTTAGATTAAAGGAGGTGCACCCTTTGATGGGTGCAATGGATGGAACAGAAAACATAATCTCTCTCTTTAAGAAGAATAGCACGAATCTTCGTGGCACATCGTCATGCTTTACATTGCTAGTGATTGATACTACAGCTGGACCATTTGAGGAGTTATGCAACATTGTAGCTGAATTCCAAAAAAGCCTTCAAAATGCTTGGTGCAAGGTTGTTTGGTTGGCAAATCCATTGATACAAAGCAACATTAACTTTGACAGCCTTGATCCAGACGACGTTATCAAACACAAGGCGCTTCACGGTACCCGTCTATATGAAGTGGTAAGACTTCTTCCAGAGTATGGAGGTGCACTGCCAAAGAGATTAGGGGGCACATTTGATGTTGGAAAAGTCTCCAGAGCCCCTAGTTCATCAAGATACCAGTTTCACACCGACCGTGAATTTGAATCCTTGTCTTCACCAACTCAAAATCACAAGTCTCACAATGTTAGCTCCAAAGCAAGAGACCTACCAGTTGAACATGGCCGCCCACTTCCACATAGAGAAACAGAAGGACCTGATAAGCCAAGCAGGCCTTTGGTTGGGAAGAAGTTTTTGGTTGCTGAGGACCAAAAAACCCTAGCTCATATTGCCATGAAAACTCTTACAAATTGGGGTGCAACTGTGAAGCTTTGTGGAGATGGAGGAGAAGCCCTAGACCTAGTTCGCAATGATCTAGTCACCCATAGGAAACATGGATATGATTATATATTAATGGACTGCCAGGTAAATACTCTTATTAATATCAAACTATAAAAGTAATCAATTCTTTCCCATATTATGTTCTAACAGTTCCGACGTCGTTTTGGTGTTCAAACAGATGCCAATAATGGATGGATTTGAAGCAGCAAGAGAGATAAGGAAAGAGGAGAAATCTTACGACGTTCACATTCCGATCATTGCATTAACTTCTCATGAACAAGGCGAGGAAACAAGAAGGATGATTGAGGCTGGCATGGACCACCATTTAACCAAACCCTTGAAATTGGATAGTCTACTTGAAACAATTAGATACATTGACAGCAATGCTACTATATAAAATAATTTTACTTTGTATACTTTCCATCTATTTTTTTAATTTAAATTCATTGAGGTTCGATTGTTTTGTTGTTTGTAAATAATATGATAATTTCGTGATTTTTTTCCCAATAGGGTTGTGGCATTCATGCACGCCTACTATGTTTTGGAGGACGAAGTTGAATGTTTGTATGCATGTCTCATTTTCTCACCTTCTTTGCTGAATACTATTTATGTGGCTGTCAATATTATCGAGATTACCAGTTGGCTATTTATAGCGTTTCTTTTGAGATAAACTAGTTTTAATTGTACTTCAGTTTATACTGTTTATAGCGTTTCTGCTACGTTATATAGGTTGGTATAGTTCTATCTTGACAGCAATTTATAAATGTTAAAATAAATACGATAAAAGCAGAAAAACAAGTAAATGGAACACAAAATTTCATTGAGTGACCTCACGGTTGGCCCAGTGGTAAGGGCGTTTCAGGCCCTATGTAAACGGGAGATCCTGGGTTCGATTCCTGCCGTTGGTGAATCAAGCGATGAGGGCTAGGGACGGGGTGAAATTCCCTATAGCCTCGCCGGGTCCCGGAAGGGGTGGATGGCCGTGGCTTGCCACCAGCTGTCCCCCTTTTTAAAAAAAAATAAATAAATAAAAATAAAAATAAATAAATTTCATTGAGTGACCTCAAAACAATTACATGGTCTTACATACAATAGTTTCTCTTCGACATGTTTTTTATTTCTTTTGTTACAATAACTACAGAATTCTTTTCCTACAACTGAATAATGCAAAGTTGTCCGAAAATGAAACAGCCTTGAACCAAATTGGTGAAGCATCTTAACAAGAAGCTTCCAGGAGGTAACAATCTAGGTTGAGCTGTCATAATTAAAAAAAATATTAAAAAAACTGTCACGTATCTTAACTTCTTTTATTACATGACCCATCAAGTTAAGACTCTTACTTTATCACAAAAGATTAAGGTTAGTAACGCATCATCACTACCAAAAAGAAAAAGTGACAATAGTCACCATTATTTGGTGACATTTGATGACTAATTTTTGGTGACTGGAGCCTTTAGTCACCCCAGCATTAGTCACCAAATATCATCATATAGTGGCAACTGTTGCCGCTTTTTTGTGTAGTGCATACTGTTACAAAAGATTTACAAAAGCTGGGTAAAAAAAAAAATCAGCCAATGTACCTGTCACAAACTGGGTACGACTTTGAATTACAAACACATACAAATATAAAGGGCCCAAGTTGAGATAGCCAAAACATTTACAAAAACATATAACATGAATTTAACCATCCTTAACCGATAACAAAAGGAATTATCCACTAATTAACTGAACTTAAAGCAACATTACTGACCAACATAGTGATTAGAACGGAGGAGAGTCTCTGGTTCTCTCCATTTTCAAGACATTTTCTGTTTTGTCTTCCACAATACCTGAATCATAAAGATATATATATTTTTTTTTTTGGCATATATGAGGAGTCAAGATAGAGCAAATCGTGAGAGACACAAAGAGAGAGTGACAGAGAGAAAACAAAACTCAATTAAGCTAAATTTTCTATATCCATTACAAAAATGAACATACCTTAGCAGCAGCTTAAAGGGAAATTATATAATTAATCAAACAAGCGTGTGTGTGTGAGTCTGTGACACAAGAAAAACATTGAAAAACAAATATGGTCAGAATCAATGTAACACCCCGACCCCAAATTTATCCCATGTTTAATTAATTTAAGTGGAATTGAGAAATTACCCGTGGGATAGGGGTATTTTAGTCATTTTCTTACCCGGAAGGAATTTGGGAATTTCGGTTGTACCGTTGCGTAGAGCACGGTGAGATGAGTTCGTAGACACGTAGTGGGCTCGAATCGGAGTTGTAACGAGAGAGATATGATCAAAAGAAGCTCAGTGGCATAATCGTAAATTTTTGGAAAATGGATTTTTGGTTAAAAGACGGAATTGCCCCCGTCATTTTCTCTCTCTCTCCCTCCTCTCTCCTCCGTTGGTTCGCGACAATGGAGGCCGCCACGCTTTTGGCGGCCGTGCTCGTCCGACCACCAAAGTCGACGGGCGGTACCAAAATGACCGCCGTCCTCTTCCTACCCGATCGGTCTCGCCAACCGCCGTGTTTTAGGAGAAAGCGCCGGTTTTGAAAACCGCGGCCGTTCTCCGTCGTCCGGCCGCCATTTTTGGCAATCAAGGTATGGAAATTCATCCCGCATGATCTAGCTGATGGTTGGGTAGGATTTCATAAATTTTGAGGCTAAGTAGCTCGATCTACGATTTGAAATTCGGCCGGTTTTGCGATCGCGATTCCGGCCACTTCCTTTGGGGTATGTCCAAGAACAAAAGTAACTCCAAATTAGATGTATTACCTAGGTAGGAGTCTTGGCTCACGATTTGGAGGATTTCGGCGATGCGATATCGCTTAGACACCTTGGGCACATTTCTGTCCCATTGTGATCCTCTCGATGTCACGAGCGCGTAGGTGTGCTCGGATCTCATTTTGGATACCGTTAGGGTTCCGAACGGATATCGCATATTGCGTATTTTCCGGGTTCGCTAGGTTTGGACCGTTGGATGGTCCCGGTTATAATATGTTGATCTAGGAATTACGGATCGTGTAGGATTTGACGGATCGTAAATGGAGTCCCGGATACTCGAAAATGCCAACCCTAGGGTTAGGGTTTTAGTGATCCGATCGTGCGATCGTGAGCGATCCGACCGTCCGATCTGGACCAAACTTGCAGGATATGTGTCCTAGAGCCTGTAGAACCTATAGGATCTTTCGGATCGAATTTGGAGGTCGTGGGCCCCGCGGGCCTGTTTGACCAAGTTTGGGTAGTTTGACCTGGGTTGACCGCTAGACTTTTGTTGTAGTTCTATCATCCCAGGAGGGTTAGAATGACCTTAGTGACAGGTCTTGAGCGTTGTTGAGTTAAATGGTTTATATGCGAATTTAGAATATTATTATATGATTTAAATTGCGGAAATTATCGATACTGTGCCAGGGTTGAGTTTTGTATAAGATTAGAAATTATATTTTTATATAATTAATTGTGTGGATGTTTAAAAGTAAATAAAGCGGTTGAATGTTAGCTTACAGTGCTATACGCACTACCCCCCATATTGTGGTCATGTTGAGGGTGAGAACGTGCTGTGAGGTCGCACGCGTCTTTGGATTAGCCGTGTTGCACTACGTGGCGGGTGCGTCCCGACGTATGAGGAGATGTGATTGTGTGATGGTGGTGAGAATGTAGCTGGTGGTGAGAATGTAGCCGAGCCCGGAGGTCGCTCTTTGGATTAGCTCTGGATTAGCCGGCGCGAGATGTGATTGTGTG